>NC_069504.1:25602785-25677436 GCF_027579735.1 Bombina bombina
ATAAGCCCCTAGCTGTATGTACCTGTCCTTCACTATAAGCCCCTATCTGTATGTACCTGTTCTTCACTATAAGCCCCTATATGTAGGTACTTATCCTTCTTAATAAGCCCCTATCTGTAGGTATCTGTCCTTCTCAATAAGCCCCTATCTGTAGGTACCTGCCCTTGTCAATGAGCCCCTATCTGTAGGTACCTATCTTTCTTAATAAGCCCCTATCTGTAGGTACTTGTCCTTCTCAATAAGCCCCTATCTAAAGGTACCTGTTCTTCTCAATAAGCCCCTATCTGTAGGTACCTGTCCTTTACTATAAGCCCCTATCTATATATACCTGTCCTTCTCAATAAGCCCCTATCTGTATGTACCTGTCCTTCACTATAAGCCCCTATCTGTAGGTACCTGTCCTTGTCAATAAGCCCCTATCTGTAGGTAACTGTCCTTGTCAATAAGCCCCTATACGTAGGTACCTATCATTAATAAGCCCTATCTGTAGGTATCTGTCTTTGTCAATAAGCCCCTATCTGTAGGTGTCTGTCCTTGTCAATAAGCCCCTATCTGTAGATACCTGTCCTTCTCAATAAGCCCCTATTTGAAGGTACCTATCCTTCTCAATAAGCCCCTATCTGTAGGTACCTGTCCTTCTCAATAAGCCCCTATCTGTAGGTACCTGTCCTTCTCAATAAGCCCCTATCTGTAGGTACCTATCCTTCTCAATAAGCCCCTATCGGTAGGTATCTGTCCTTCTCAATAAGCCCCTATCTGAAGGTACCTGTCCTTCTCAATAAGCCCCTATCTGTATGTACCTGTCCTTCACTATAAGCCCCTATCTGTATGTACCTGTCCTTCTCAATAAGCCCCTATATGTAGGTACCTGTCCTTCTCAATAAGCCCCTATCTGTAGGTTCCTGTCCTTCTCAATAAGCCCCTATCTGTAGGTACCTGTCCTTCACTATAAGCCCCTATATGTAGGTACCTATCCTTCACTATAAGCCCCTATTTATATATACCTATCCTTCTCAATAAGCCCCTATCTGTATGTACCTGTCCTTCACTATAAGCCCCTATCTGTATGTACCTGTCCTTCTCAATATGCCCCTATCTGTAGGTACCTGTCCTTCTCAATAAGCCCCTATCTGTATGTACCTGTCCTTCACTATAAGCCCCTATATGTAGGTAGCTGTCCTTCTCAATAAGCCCCTATCTGTATGTACCTGTCCTTCTCAATAAGCCCCTATCTATAGGTATCTGTCCTTCTCAATAAGCCCCTATCTGTAGGTACCTGTCCTTCTCAATAAGCCCCTATCTGTAGGTACCTGTCCTTTTCAATAAGCCCCTTTCTGCAGGTACCTGTGATTCTCAATTAGTCCTTATCTGCAGGTACCTGTGCTTATAAATAAGCCCCTATCTGTAGGTATCTGTCCTTCTCAATAAGCCCCTTTCTGTAGGTATCTGTCCTTCTCAATAAGCCCCTATCAGTAGGTACCTGTCCTTCTCAATAAGCCCCTATCTGTATGTACCTATCCTTCTCAATAAGCCCCTATCTGTAGGTACCTGTCCTTCTCAATAAGCCCCTATCTGTAGGAATCTGTCCTTCTCAATAAGCCCCTATCTGTATGTACCTGTCCTTCACTATAAGCCCCTATCAGTAGGTACCTGTCCTTCACTATAAGCCCCTATCTGTATGTACCTGTCCTTCACTATAAACCCCTATATGTAGGTACCTGTCCTTCTCAATAAGCCCCTATCTGTAGGTATCTGTCCTTCTCAATAAGCCCCTATCTGTAGGTACCTGTCCTTCTCAATAAGCCCCCATCTGTATGTACCTTTCCTTCTCAACAAGCCCCTATCTGTAGGCACCTATCCTTCTCAATAAGCCCCTATCTGCAAGTACCTGCCCTTCTCAATAAGCCTCTATCTGTAGGTACTTCTCCCCCTCAATAAGCCCCTATATACAGGTACTTATCCTCCTCAATAAGCCTGAATCTGCAGGTACCTGTCCTTCTTTATTAACCCTGTATCCACAACAACCTGTCTTTATCTTAGAAGCAGAATCCTCTGGACTTAATTATGGGTGAGGATCCCTAAGGGGAAGGTGTGAGAGCTATAAGTACCCAAGGAAACATCATAAGCATCCAAAATTCCACAGAAAACTTCTGTAAGGCGAAGATACCCCAATACACCAACAACACCATCAGAGGATGAGGAATCCAGTAATGACATGATGCCCCTATTGAAGGTGTCATCCACAGTATCCTTTGTTTAGTGACATGTAAAGAAATCCATAGACTTATATTGCAGAAGACACAGTAATAAATTCCTGTAATGTCCTATTACCTCTCACCTATTCCAGTGCATAATGTTTCAGCCAGTCTAGCACTGAAGCAGTTAAATAAGTAAGTGTTAGTCCCTATGGAATCCATACATCCCCCTTACTGGTGGTCCAAGCTGTGAGGCTGCTACTCCAGTTAGAACCCATTGAGAATAGTTAAGGCTTACCTCTGTGAGCCTGTCTGTCCTAGTGTGAGCATGAGTGACATCTCCTTGTGCTTTATATAGACACAGCATTGCCTAACAATATTACTCATCTCAGAGGTTAATGCTGTCACCTCGCCGGCCCCTGTCATGGAAGAGACATGCTTTCTAGCACTCTGCCCCAGGAGAATAAACGCATAGTTTTACTCTTACTTTCCTTAATAACACTTTTACTGCCACACGGACCTCTAGTTTTTTTGGCAGGAGTATTTAAAAGAAATATGTTATAGTTAGGGATGAAGGAGAACAGTTAAGTTGTATATCTGTCTGTCTATATTATATATACCAGTAATAAAGTTACTAGTCATAAGACAAAATGCTACTAGTAAACTCTATATTAAATGTAGGAAACATTCTAATGCTGCAATTCATTCATAGTCTGGGATTTGTGGAGATTTTGACTATTTGTACATTCCATTGACTTCTAATATTTTCTCTATCTAGTAGTATAAGCTATATCAATATTTTCTACTCCAAGAGATAGACAGAAAGATAGATAGATAGATAGATAAATGATAGATAGATTGATCGATCCATCGATAGATGATAGATAGATAGATAGATAGATAGATAGATAGATAGATAGATAGACAGACAGACAGGCAGGCAGAGAAAGAGATAGATAGATAGATGATAGATAGATAGGTGATGGATAGATAGAAGATAGATAGATAGATAGATAGATAGGCAAGCATGCAGACAGGCAGATGATAGATAGATAGATAGAAAGATAGATAGATAGATAGATAGATTAACAGACAGACAGATAGCTTGATGATAGATTGGTAGATAGAAAGATAGACTGAAATAGATAGATAGACTGAAAAAGACAGACAGACAGGCATGCAGGCAGAGAGACAGACAGATGACAGACAGATAATAAAGAGATAGAAACAGGCAGACGTATAGATAGATGATAGATAGATAGATAATAGATAGATGGATGATAGACAGACGCACACTTACTGTACATATACATACTTATATATATTTGCATATATAGACGCAGGCTTTTACAGAGTTCAGGTGTGTAATATGCAGACTGGTCTAGTGTAAGCTGGTTCTTAAAGGGACATGAAACCCAAATTTTTTCTTTCATGATTTAGTAAGAGCAGGCAATTTTAAACATCGTTCTAATTTACTTCTATTATCTAATTTGCTTCATTCTCTTGATATACTTTGCTGAAAAGCATATCTAGATAGGCTCAGTAGCTGCTGATTGGTTGCTGCACATAGATGCCTCGTGTGATTGGCTCACCCATGTGCATTGCTATTTCTTCAACAAAGGATAGCTAAATAACGAAGCAAATTAGATAATAGAAGTAAATTGGAATGTTGTTTAAAATTGCATTCTCTACTAGAATCATGAAGTATTTTTTTGGGGTTTAGTGTCCCTTTAATCTATTTATTTTAGTTAAGCACATACACGTTCTGTGTGTTATCCATGATGTTATCTCTGGGTTTATTTAAAGGATCATTGTGCCTGATGTGCTCTTACATATAGTTCTGTCTTACACTGAAAAGTCAAATAAAAAACTTCCAAAACCTGTTGTGCAGCCTCACTAGGGAAATACACCCAGCACTTCTATGGTTAATTGTCCTTTACTGAAGCAAGGAATTCATTGTGTTTACTCAGTAATTATTATTTTGTGTTATTCATTTGTTTAGTTATTGTGTTTTACTTTCATTGAGTTCTTCTTATTAAATGTTTTGCTGTTATTTCACTAATTTTATTACCCAGTAAAACAGGAAGAAATAAAAACATCTCTATTAAATCTCGTTAGTTATTCCTGGGGGATAAGCGCAGGGCACTGGCATGAGTCACATAAAGTAACAGTAACTCCAGTAACAGATACGTAATAAATAGCTCACACAACGTTTTCTGATCGAGTCTTTAACAAAGCACAGATAACGTTCTGGGGTTTCCTGCGGATGACACTTTGTGCTGCTTTTTATGTCCAATTCACACAAGATGGCGATAGATCAAATTTACTGTAATATTATATGGCACCTTTCTTGGGATTAGAGGTGTAAGAATAGTGTGCATTAGTTTAAAGGGACAGTGAAGTCAAAATTAGACTTAAAGGGATATTCAGGTCAACATTTAACTGCACATAGATGAATGACATATTTGAATAGAAACATATTTACAATTTAAATGTATTGGCAAAAATGCCTCAAGTAAAAGTTATCACTGTTTAATGTTAACATTTTTCTCTGCACGTGCATGTGAAGCATAGCTACATATTCTCAGTGCACCAGTATATAAAATAATGCAGCTGCTCAGAGAGCCAGTGGGGCTTTATCATGTCAGTAATTAACAAATTGAGTCATTATCAGATGGTACAAGCATCTTAGGTTCTCTGCGCAAGTGATGTGTGTAAAATGCTGGTGCACGATGCATACTTAAATACACTTTTAAATCAGCTATAGCTTTTATTTTGCTAACACAAATATTACAAAAAAACTCTATTCTAAACTAAAATGCAGCCCTGTGGATTTAAATTTTAGCTGGAATGTCCCTTTAAATGAATAAGATGCTGCATGAAAATGATTTTCCTATTTACTTCTGTTATCAGTTTTGCTTTGTGCTCCAGGTGTTCTTTGATAAAGAGTTAATATAAGGTGAGCTCAGGAGCGTGCACGTGACTAGCTATTAGGCAGCAGGGATTGAAATAATGTTTAGAGCAGTGTTATACAATGTTACAAACACTACTGCCATAGACTGCTATAGACACGTGCACACTCCTGAGCTCCTGTCAGCCAACCTAAGTTTACTCTTAACAAAAGGCTGTCAAGAGAACAAAGCAAATTAGATATTAGGTGTGTAAAATCCCATGCTCTATCTGAATCATGAACGTTACATTTTGTTAAAGTTAAAGAGACAGCAAAGTCGAAATAAAGGGACATAAAGTAAACATTATTTTTTCTTTGATGATTAAGACAGAGCATACTGATTTAAATGCTTCTGTAATGACATTTGCTTCATTCTCTTGATATCCTTTGTTGGAGGAGCAGCAATGCACTACTGGGAGCTAGCTGAACACCCTGTTCAAACCAATGACAAGAGGCATGTATGTACAGCCACAAATCAACAGCTAGCTCCCTGTAGTGTATTGCTGCTCCTGAATCTACCTAGGTATTCTCTTCAACAAAGGATACTAAAAGAACAAAGCAAATCAGACAATCGTATAAAATGGGAAGTTGTTTAAAATGACATGCTCTATCTGAATCATGAAGGAAACATTGTGGGTTTCATGTTTCATGATTCAGAGCATACAATTTAAACAACTCCCAATTTACTACTTTTGTCTGCATTGCTTTGTTCTTTTTGTATCCGTTGTTGAAAAGTAAATCTAGGTAGGAACTCAGGAGCGTGCACGTGTCTTGTGTAATCTATGGCAGCAGTGATTGCAACAATTTATGACACTGCTACATACAATGTTACAGCTGCCATCGAGCACACAAGACGTGCGCGCTAGATTTTCTCCTTTATCGTCTGATTGGTGGGTACAATTTGACTAGAAAAATAAATGATTGTTTCACGCAAAGACTTTTTAATGATTTTTACAATATCTTTTTGTTTTTAATAAATTAAATTGGTTTTAAATGTAATTATTCTTTACAGCAGATTAACTTAGTCTCCATGAAAAAAAATGTTTAGGGTTCCACGCAGCTTTGTAAATAATTTCGCCAGCACATAAGATGGTGTCTGTGGTAATGACCGTGGGAACTTCTTGCTTATTTAGTGAAAATGTAAAGTGATTTAGCTCTTTTTAAACATTGTAAACAGAAGTCGTTGTGATAAACCTTGAAACGTGCTGAGCAAATTAAATTGATTTTATTACAAATTCTAAAACCTTAAAAGAGAGCTGGATCCTTCTGTTCTGACTGATTCTGGCACAATAAGTGGATTGAAGTTTTGGAACTTGACTTCTGGTGAGTATCTTCCTTATGGGACGTCTTTGCCTTGTACGTATTACGCTATTGTGGCTTCTTATTCCCAGCACTGTAAAGGAAATAGTTCATTACATAGAGTGTTTTATTATTACTTAAAGGGGCATGAAACCCAAAACATTTATTTCATGATTCAAATAGAGAATATAATTGTAAACAACTTTCCAATTTACTTCTATTATTTAATTTGCTTCCTTCTCTTGTTATCCTTTGCTGAAAGGTTTATCTAGACAAGCTCATGAGCAGCAGAGAACCTATGTTCTAGCTGCTGATTGGTGGCTGCATATTTATACTTATTGTGATTGGCTCACTCATGTGTTCAGTTAGAAACCAATAGTGCATTGCTGCTCCTTCAACAAATGATACCAAGAGATTGAAACAAATTAGATAATAGAAGTAAATTAGAAAGTTGTTTAAAATTGTATTATCTATCTGAATCATGAATGAAAAAATTTGCGTTTCATGTCCCTTTAAATTCAACACATCATTATATTTTTTTTAATTATTTTACATTTGTGTCTCTTTATATCATTTTGTGTTGGCTACATTTCCTTGTAAGAAGAGGCATAGGGGCCGATTTAACAATATCTGTGTGACATAATACACTGTAGCATATCATGTCCGACAGACATCGCTGATTGCGGACAGCATACGCTGTCGGCATTCAGTTTTCCACAAGTAGTTCTAGTGAACTGCTTGTGCAGATTCGCGGTCAAACGGCCACTAGCAGGGGGTGTCAATCAACCCGATCGTTGATTGCTGTACGCCGCTCAGAGGAGGCGGATCCAATTAAGGAGCAGCGGTCTTAACACCACTGCTTCTTAACGCCTGTTTCCGGCGAGCCTTAAGGCTCGTGTGGGAACAGGGCGAGTTGGCTACATTCGGGGCATAGTAAATCAACCCCATTAGATCAGGTATTGGTCTATTCCAGTCATTAGCGGAGCTGCTGATATTAGTGCATTGTGTGGGCTCTTTAAACTTGTCTATAGCAGCCCCATAGACAGACCAGTTACTGGAGCTTTGCTTTGCTAATTTGACCAATACTTCACACACATTATTTCAATCAATCATAACATACTTTTTGTAAAGTTTAATGGCTGTTTCTGCAGCTTTTTCCAAATTTACAATGTTTGCATTACCTCAGTTCACATGTTAATAAACACATTTTTTCCCCGGCTTAATGTAAAATAATAAATAAACAAACAAAAATCAAGTTCCTTAGGTTGCTAAGTGATCTTAGCAGTGGTGTAATCGATGTGCCCACTCCAGTTTTGAGATTGTGGTACACTTCCATGTTTTGTACCACAATCTCATGTTTTGGCACCCTTGATTCATTATATTTGATTGTAATCAACGTGATCTTTAGATCACTGGAACCAAATTAACATATTCTAACATATAGCACAAAAACAACAGATGAGATGTTTAGATAAATGCCTTTGGATGATCATAATCTACATGTTTGCAGGTCTCACTCAATAGAGGAAAAGGTGTCTCAGAGACCTCATAACGATGAACGGGGTTATCAGTGTTCTTTAGGATTCTTAAATCCTCTTTCCTTTCTGAAATTTCTCTTCTCCCCGGTTGTGTCTCCCTATCACTAAGCTGACAACAAGATGAATAGATGGTTTTGTGTCATTTTTTTATTTTTTTTATTTATATTTTTGTTTGGACTGTTTTATTAAGAGAGGTTTTATCATGGAGCACCTGGTCGATAATACTTTTATGTGCAAAGTTTTGAACCAGATGTTGAGGTGTCTCCATTGGCATTTTGTTTTTTTGTGACTCTCAGAATTTCCAAATGACTTTGGCTTCCTTTTCAAATCCATTCCAATCCATCAGGAGGACCACAGCTCCTTATAGTAAAATTGGCAAATTAGTAAAGATAATTGACCGGCTAAAAACCTATATCAGTCCCTCTATCAGCCGCATACCTATATCAGTCCCTCTATCAGCCGCATACCTATATCAGTCCCTCTATCAGCTGCATACATACATCAGTCCCTCTATCAGCCGCATACCTATATCAGTCCCTCTATCAGCCGCATAACCTATATCAGTCCCTCTATCAGTCACATACCTATATCAGTCCCTCTATCAGTTACATACCTATATCAGTCCCTCTATCAGCCGCATACCTATATCAGTCCCTCTATCAGCCGCATACCTATATCAGTCCCTCTATCAGCCGCATACCTATATCAGTCCCTCTATCAGCCGCATACCTATATCAGTCCCTCTATCAGTCACATACCTATATCAGTCCCTCTATCAGCCGCATACCTATATCAGTCCCTCTATCAGCCGCATACCTATATCAGTCCCTCTATCAGTCACATACCTATATCAGTCCCTCTATCAGTCACATACCTACATCAGTTCCTCTATCAGTCACATACCTACATCAGTCCCTCTATCAGTCACATACAAACATCAGTCCCTCTATCAGTCACATACCTATATCAGTCCCTCTATCAGCTGCATACATACATCAGTCCCTCTATCAGTCACATACCTATATCAGTCCCTCTATCAGCTGCATACATACATCAGTCCCTCTATCAGTCACATACCTACATCAGTCCCTCTATCAGTCACATACCTATATCAGTCCCTCTATCAGTCACATACCTATATCAGTCCCTCTATCAGTCACATACCTATATCAGTCCCTCTATCAGTCACATACCTATATCATTGAAACAAAAAAAGAAAGGGCGCCTCCTAGTGTAGCCAATTTTTGTAAGTAGATAATATATATTCGCAGATTTTGTACTCACATGTAGTGAAGGCAACGATAATGCCTAGGTAGATGGTCTGGAAACTTACTGATTGTTTTTATGTTCATTTATTTATATTTATAAAACTCATTTTTGATATACTTCTGGAGTCTCCTATCTTTTATTTGCTACATTGATCCACTGCTTGCCAGAGTGTTATGTGCGCTGGGCCACCATAATATACCCAGCTTGCCTCATTAGCACTATAGTGTGCTCCATAATATGTGAGTATCTCTCTAAAGGGATCATTTGGGGCTTACAACTGTATCAACTGATTTGCACTAGGAGTCGCCCTCTGTATATTTTTCCAGTTTTACATACCTATATCAGTCCCTCTATCAGTCACATACATACATCAGTCCCTCTATCAGTCACATACCTATATCAGTCCCTCTATCAGCTGCATACATACATCAGTCCCTCTATTAGTCACATACCTATATCAGTCCCTCTATCAGCTGCATACATACATCAGTCCCTCTATCAGTCACATACCTACATCAGTCCCTCTATCAGTCACATACCTACATCAGTCCCTCTTTCAGTCACATACATACATCAGTCCCTCTATCAGTCACATACCTACATCAGTTCCTCTATCAGTCACATACCTACATCAGTCCCTCTATCAGCTGCATACATACATCAGTCCCTCTATCAGTCACATACCTATATCAGTCCCTCTATCAGCTGCATACATACATCAGTCCCTCTATCAGTCACATACCTACATCAGTTCCTCTATCAGTCACATACCTACATCAGTCCCTCTATCAGTCACATACCTACATCAGTCCCTCTATCAGTCACATACAAACATCAGTCCCTCTATCAGTCACATACCTATATCAGTCCCTCTATCAGCTGCATACATACATCAGTCCCTCTATCAGTCACATACCTATATCAGTCCCTCTATCAGCTGCATACATACATCAGTCCCTCTATCAGTCACATACCTACATCAGTCCCTCTATCAGTCACATACCTACATCAGTCCCTCTATCAGTCACATACCTACATCAGTCCCTCTATCAGTCACATACAAACATCAGTCCCTCTATCAGTCACATACCTATATCAGTCCCTCTATCAGCTGCATACATACATCAGTCCCTCTATCAGTCACATACCTATATCAGTCCCTCTATCAGCTGCATACCTACATCAGTCCCTCTATCAGTCACATACCTACATCAGTTCCTCTATCAGTCACATACCTACATCAGTCCCTCTATCAGTCACATACCTACATCAGTCCCTCTATCAGTCACATACAAACATCAGTCCCTCTATCAGTCACATACCTATATCAGTCCCTCTATCAGCTGCATACATACATCAGTCCCTCTATCAGTCACATACCTATATCAGTCCCTCTATCAGCTGCATACATACATCAGTCCCTCTATCAGTCACATACCTACATCAGTCCCTCTATCAGTCACATACCTATATCAGTCCCTCTATCAGTCACATACCTATATCAGTCCCTCTATCAGTCACATACCTATATCAGTCCCTCTATCAGTCACATACCTATATCAGTCCCTCTATCAGTCACATACATACATCAGTCCCTCTATCAGTCACATACCTATATCAGTCCCTCTATCAGCTGCATACATACATCAGTCTCTCTATTAGTCACATACCTATATCAGTCCCTCTATCAGCTGCATACATACATCAGTCCCTCTATCAGTCACATACCTACATCAGTCCCTCTATCAGTCACATACCTACATCAGTCCCTCTATCAGTCACATACCTATATCAGTCCCTCTTTCAGTCACATACATACATCAGTCCCTCTATCAGTCACATACCTACATCAGTCCCTCTATCAGCTACATAACTACATCAGTCCCTATATCAGCTACCTAACTATATCAGTCACATACCTACCTCAGTCCCTCTGTCAGCTGCATAACTACATCAGTCCCTCTATCAGCTGCATACCTACATCAGTCCCTCTATCAGTCACATACCTACATCAGTCCCTATATCAGTCACATGCCTACATCAGTCCCTCTATCAGTCACATGACTACATCATTCCCTCTATCAGTCACATACCTACATCAGTCCCTCTATCAGTCACATACCTACATCAGTCCCTCTATCAGTCACATACCTACATCAGTCCCTCTATCAGCTGCATACCTACACCAGTCCCTCTATCAGCTGCATAACTACACCAGTCCCTCTATCACTCACATACCTACATCAGTCCCTCTATCAGTCACATGACTACATCATTCCCTCTATCAGCTGCATACCTACATCAGTCCCTCTATCAGTCACATACCTACATCAGTCCCTCTATCACTCACATACCTACACCAGTCCCTCTATCACTCACATACCTACATCAGTCCCTCTATCAGCTGCATACCTACATCAGTCCCTCTATCACTCACATACCTACATCAGTTCCTTGAACAGTCACATACCTATATCAGTCCCTTTATCAGTCACATACCTACATCAGTCCCTTTATCACTCACATACCTACACCAGTCCCTCTATCAGCTGCATAACTACATCAGTCCCTCTATCAGTCACATACCTACATCAGTCCCTCTATCAGCTGCATAACTACATCGATCCCTCTATCAGTCACATACCTACATCGATCCCTCTATCAGTCACATACCTACATCAGTCCCTCTATCAGCTGCATACCTACATCAGTCCCTCTATCAGCTGCATACATACATCAGTCCCTCTATCAGCTGCATACCTACATCAGTCCCTCTATCAGTCACATACCTATATCAGTCCCTCTATCAGCTGCATACATACATCAGTCCCTCTATCAGCTGCATACCTACATCAGTCCCTCTATCAGTCACATACCTATATCAGTCCCTCTATCAGCTACATAACTACATCAGTCCCTCTATCAGTCACATACATACATCAGTCCCTCTATCAGTCACATACCTACATCAGTCCCTCTATCAGCTACATAACTACATCAGTCCCTCTATCAGCTACATAACTACATCAGTCCCTCTATCAGTCACATACCTACATCAGTCCCTCTATCAGCTGCATAACTACATCAGTCCCTCTATCAGTCACATACCTACTTCAGTCCCTCTATCAGTCACATACCTACCTCAGTCCCTCTGTCAGCTGCATAACTACATCAGTCCCTCTATCAGCTGCATACCTACATCAGTCCCTCTATCAGTCACATACCTACATCAGTCCCTATATCAGTCACATACCTACATCAGTCCCTCTATCAGTCACATGACTACATCATTCCCTCTATCAGTCACATACCTACATCAGTCCCTCTATCAGTCACATACCTACATCAGTCCCTCTATCAGTCACATACCTACATCAGTCCCTCTATCAGCTTCATAACTACATCAGTCCCTCTATCAGCCGAATACCTACATCAGTCCCTCTATCAGCTGCATAACTACACCAGTCCCTCTATCACTCACATACCTACATCAATCCCTCTATCAGTCACATACATACATCAGTCCCTCTATCAGTCACATACCTACATCAGTCCCTCTATCAGTCACATACCTACATCAGTCCCTCTATCACTCACATACCTACACCAGTCCCTCTATCACTCACATACCTACATCAGTCCCCCTATCACTCACATACCTACATCAGTCCCTCTATCAGTCACATACCTACACCAGTCCCTCTATCAGTCACATACCTACTTCAGTTCCTTGAACAGTCACATACCTATATCAGTCCCTTTATCAGTCACATACCTACATCAGTCCCTTTATCACTCACATACCTACACCAGTCCCTCTATCAGCTGCATAACTACATCAGTCCCTCTATCAGTCACATACCTACATCAGTCCCTCTATCAGCTGCATACCTACATCAGTCCCTCTATCAGTCACATACCTACATCAGTTCCTCTATTAGTTTCATACCTACATCAGTACCTCTATCACTCACATACCTACATCAGTCTATCAGTCACATACCTACATCAGTCCCTCTATCACTCACATACCTACATCAGTCCCTCTATCACTCACATACCTACATCAGTCCCTCTATCAGTCACATACCTACATCAGTCCCTCTATTAGTTTCATACCTACATCAGTCCCTCTATCACTCACATACCTACATCAGTTCCTTGAACAGTCACATACCTATATCAGTCCCTTTATCAGTCACATACCTACATCAGTCCCTTTATCACTCACATACCTACACCAGTCCCTCTATCAGCTGCATAACTACATCAGTCCCTCTATCAGTCACATACCTACATCAGTCCCTCTATCAGCTGCATAACTACATCGATCCCTCTATCAGTCACATACCTACATCAGTCCCTCTATCACTCACATACCTACATCAGTCCCTCTATCAGATACATAACTACATCAGTCCCTCTATCACTCACATACCTACATCAGTCCCTCTATCAGTCACATACATACATCAGTCCCTCTATCAGCTGCATAACTACATCAGTCTCTCTATCAGTCACATAACTACATCAGTCCCTCTATCAGTCACATAACTAAATCAGTCCCTCTATCAGTCACATACCTACACCAGTCCCTCTATCAGTCACATAACTACATCAGTCCCTCTATCAGTCACATAACTACATCAGTCCCTCTATTAGTCACATAACTACATCAGTCCTTCTATTAGTCACATAACTACATCAGTCCCTCTATCACTCACATACCTACATCAGTTTCTCGAACAGTCGCATACCTACATCAGTCCCTCTGTCAGTCACATACCTACATCAGTCCCTTTATCACTCACATACCTACACCAGTCCCTCTATCAGTCACATAACTACATCAGTCCCTCTATCAGTCACATACCTACATCAGTCCCTCTATCAGCTGCATAACTACATCAGTCCCTCTATCACTCACATACCTACATCAGTCCCTCTATCAGTCACATAACTACATCAGTCCCTCTATCACTCACATACCTACATCAGTCCCTCTATCAGTCACATAACTAAATCAGTCCCTCTATCACTCACATACCTACATCAGTCCCTCTATCAGTCACATAACTACATCAGTCCCTCTATCAGTCACATAACTAAATCAGTCCCTCTATCAGTCACATACTTACACCAGTCCCTCTATCAGTCACATACCTACATCAGTCCCTCTATCAGCTGTATAACTTCATCAGTGGCTTTAGAAATGTAGATAGCGCAGGTCCTCTCTGGATCATTCTGGATATGTAAATATTTCTGATGGTAAAAGAAAACGGCTTGATGTATGTGTATATGCAAAAGATATGAGTGCAATATACTCACTCCATAAGATCTGTATTATCAGCCGGTCTGGAGGAAATCCCCTCGATATGCAGTCAAACTATTCACAACTTGATTGAGGACTGTTGCTAACAAATTCACTACTGGCTATTAACTTAACACATGACCATTCATTCTAACTTCAAATCAGCATCTATTCCATTGGTCCTAAGAATCACATGACATACTCGGACCTGAAATAGAGCTTTGTTCTCTTTACTACCTGATTAAAACCTGGTTTTACGTAATTTGTTGTACTATCTGTGATTGGTTATTTTTGTCCTTACGCATTTAATTTTGAAATTTGAATATAAATGAATGAGAAATGTTCACTATCGACATAGTTTTCGATTATTTTTATTAACATAAGAGTTCATCTGGTTAAGGATAAAAATATATATTGTTAACATGTTTACTTTGTGAGTCCAACCTCCGGTAATACCGGATATTGGAACCTTCGCCACCTGTATTTAATCAGAGATGTTTGTCACAGCACAGCAACTGTTCACCTGCTTTTACTTGTTTTTTATCTTTGATCTTGAGAAAGACATTTCACGTTGAAACGCGTTGAGTTAATAAATATTTTGTATTTTTTTACCAACACTATTTGTGTTTTCTGCTTTTTGCTGTGACTATGCTGATACATGGATTCCAAGGAGTAAGTGATTACTTTTTCTTATATACAGAGTCCTTACCTTTTCATCAACAGAGTATATAATTCCTTCCTCAGTTTGACTGCATCATATATATCAAGGGGATTTCCTCCAGTCACATACCTACATAAGTTCCTCCATCAACTGCATACCTACATCAGTCCATCTATCATTTACATACCTACATCAGTCCCTCTATCAGCTGCATAACTACATCAGTCCATCTATCAGTCACATACCTACATCAGTCCCTCTATCAGCTGCATAACTACATCAGTTCCTCTATAATCTGCATACCTACATCAGTCCCTCTATCAGCTGCATACCTACATCAGTCCCTCTATCAGTCACATAACTACATCAGTCCCTCTATCAGTCACATAACTACATCAGTCCCTCTATCAGTCACATAACTACATCAGTCCCTCTATCAGTCACATAACTACATCAGTCCCTCTATCAGTCACATAACTACATCAGTCCCTCTATCAGCTGCATACCTAAATCAGTCCCTCTATCAGTCACATAACTACATCAGTTACTCTATCAGTCACATAACTACATCAGTCCCTCTATCAGTCACATACCTACATCAGTCCCTCTATCAGTCACATAACTACATCAGTCCCTCTATCAGTCACATACCTACATCAGTCCCTCTATCAGCTGCATACCTAAATCAGTCCCTCTATCAGTCACATACCTACATCAGTCCCTCTATCAGTCACATAACTACATCAGTCCCTCTATCAGTCACATAACCACATCAGTCCCTCTATCAGTCACAAACCTACAGCAGTCCCTCTATCAGTCACATAACCACATCAGTCCCTCTATCAGTCACAAACCTACAGCAGTCCCTCTATCAGCTGCATAACTACATCAGTCCCTCTATCAGTCACATACCTACATGAGTCCCTCTATCAGTCACATACCTACATGAGTCCCTCTATCAGTCACATAACTACATCAGTCCCTCTATCAGCTGCATACTTACATCAGTCCCCCTATCAGCTGCATACTTACATCAGTCCCTCTATCACTCACATACCTATATCAGTTACTCTATCAGTCACATACCTACATCAGTTACTCTATCAGTCACATACCTACATCAGTCCCTCTATCAGTCACATACCTATATCAGTCTATCAGTCACATACCTACACCAGTCCCTCTATCAGCTGCATAACAACATCAGTCCCTCTATCAGTCACATATCTACTTGAGTCCCTCTATCAGCGGCATAACTACATCAGCCCCTCTATCACTCACATACCTACATCAGTCCCTCTATCAGTCACATACCTACATCAGTCCCTCTATTAGTCTCATACCAACATCAGTCACTCTATCAGTCACATACCTACATCAGTCCCTCTATCAGTCACATACCTACATCAGTCCCTCTATCAGCTGCATACCAACATCAGCCCCTCTATCAGCCACATACCCACATCAGTCACTTTATTAGTCACATACCTACATTAGTCCCTCTATCAGCTGCATAACTACATCAGTTACTCTATCAGTCACATACCTACATCAGTTACTCTATCAATCACATACCTACATCAGTCCCTCTATCAGTCACATACCTACATCAGTCCCTCTATCAGTCACATACCTACATCAGTCCCTCTATCAGTCACATAACTACATCAGTCCCTCTATCAGCAGCATACCTACATCAGTCCCTCTATCAGTCACATACCTACATCAGTCCCTCTATTAGTCACATAACTACATCAGTCCCTCTATTAGTCACATACCTACATCAGTCCCTCTATTAGTTCCATACCTACATCAGTCCCTCTATCAGCTGCATACCTACATCAGTCCCTCTATCAGCTGCATAACTACATCAGTCCCTCTATCACTCACATACCTACATCAGTTACTCTATCAGTCACATACCTACATCAGTTCCTCTATCAGTCACATACCTACATCAGTCCCTCTATCAGTCACATACCTACATCAGTCCCTATCAGCTGCATACATACATCAGTCTATCCTAGATATCCTTGCTACCTTTAGTGAGTTCCTCCCTTGCCCTGGCTACTTGGCATTCATATGTTAGGCTCTGGAATAAATGGAACCACTTTTGCAGACTTCATGATGTTGATTCTACTTTGGGCTCCTAGGTGCTGGAGTAGGTATACGTCTGTATTCTCCTAAAACTTTGGGGCTTGGTTAGGAGTCTGAAAATCAGAGGAATATTATTTAAAAATAAGCAAAATTGCACATTTAAAAAGAACAAAAAACTGTATGGGCTATATAAATGGATCATCTACAAAACATTTATGCAAAGAAAAAATAAGTGTATAATGTCCCTTTATACACTGATATACACATAAACCAATTACCAAGGACCAGCTTGACTGGCTGGTTTTAGCTTTGAACGTGATTTGCTTCTATTCTTATGCGGCGCTTTTGTATCGCGCTGCGGTTGTCTTCGCTTTTGCAGTGGCTTTATGCATTGGAGAGGTAGTGGCTCTTGCCAGATGCTCAGGAGGTGCAGGTGTGCAGTTGTATCGCATCAAAGTATCCTCTAATTCTCTTCTTCTTTTTATACCCCGATCCAAAACAGATCCTGATGCAAGAGGGGTTTGGCTGACTGTGCATCACCAGAGAGTACCTGTTGTCCTGTGGCATCATAATTAGACTTTTTAACCCTTTTAAAACGTTTTTTATCAATATTACAATGATATTGTTTAATAAAGTGTATATATGATTGTACTACTTTACAGCACAAGGACGAGGTACAATTGTGTGCAAACATTTTAGGAGATTTTTTTTCTTTTAAATCATTGCAGAATAAAAACCTCTGACATTTCTCCCATTAATGTGAACTCTAAAAATATATTTACACGACATTAAAGTAAAATAATCAGAAAAAATGAACAGATGAATATAAATGGGGGTTTTCTTTATTGATATTTATAGAAATAAACATATTAGCAATGTATTTTCATGTTTTCCAGATAAAGATATATTCATATGAAGTCTGTGTTTACACCCACGCTCCAACCTGGGTATATCTGAAATCAATCGCATGCCCAATACAGTGTTTATTTACGGTTTTTGTTTTGACATTAACAAAAGTGTCCCTTTCCCCTCAAAAACTACAGTCACTTGTTACTGTTACACGTAAAAAGCAGTGTTTTATGGATATTTAAATAAGTATTATAATTATTAAAAGAAAAAAGTTATAATGGGGGCACTTCCCAGAAGCACACAGTTGGTTTTGTTGGGGCGGAGCCGTGCGGTTAGTGAGGAGGATCTGGCAAACTACGGATGGACTCAGGGCAGTCCATGAGCAAGTTGGCGTGCAGTGGGTCATCTGTGTAGTATGTACTTAACTTTTTTTTTTTTAAGCTGGGCCCCCACCCTTGGGGACCCAGTCTCAATTGCTACCTCTGCACCCCCTGTAGTTTCACCCCTTTTAATCTCCCTAGACATATACAAAACACAGGAGTGGACTACACAGACCGAACTGGGTACACATCCCATGATCCTGCAACATGTACAGCCCTGGGTGCTCAATAGCACTCACAGGTAGCTGTGCTGTCCCCAGAGTACCAGGCAGTTAACCCCAGACAAGTCTGGGTGCAAATTTTCCCTATAGGCTTTGCACCCAGCTTGAGCTATTGAGCTATTGAGCACCCAGGCTGTGCATGTTGCAGGGTCATGGGATGTGTACCCAGTCAAGTTAGAGAGTCCAGTCCACTTCCATGTTTTATACATATATATATATATATTTTATTTAGATTAATAATTAATTACATTAGATATTAATATTTTTTAATATTTTATATTTAATAAATGCTTAAGGCGCCTTAATATAACTGGTTAGTGCACATGAACAATTATTGTACTTCTGCTGGGAATATGTGCGCAGACCCAACAGGAGTACACTAATTAATTACTTCTAGCGATGTTAACACTGCAAGAGAGCTAAATAGCTCTCCACTTGTAAATCTATTCCTAAATAGGCTTTTAAAGACGGGTGCAAACTGCATATTTTTGCAAAGAATGTTACAGGTTAAAGGGACAGTCTAGTCAAAATTAAACTTTCATGATTCAGATAGGGCATGCAATTTTAAACATCTTTCCAATTTACTTCTAGTATCTAATTTGCTCAATTCTTTAGATATTCTTTGTTGAAGAAATAGCAATGCACATGTGTGAGCCAATCACACAAAGCCTCTAGGTGCAGCAACCAATCAGCAGCTACTGAGCATATCTAGATATGCTTTTCAGCAAGTGATATCAAGAGAATGAAGTAAATTAGAAAGTTGTTTAAAATGACATGCTCTTTCTAAATCACAAAAGAAAAAAAATGGCTTTCATGTCCCTTTAAATGCACCTTTGTTGTG
The DNA here is from genome assembly GCF_027579735.1 of Bombina bombina. Taxonomy (NCBI): domain Eukaryota; kingdom Metazoa; phylum Chordata; class Amphibia; order Anura; family Bombinatoridae; genus Bombina; species Bombina bombina. The sequence continues at coordinate 25,622,397 of NC_069504.1, forward strand.
TATGTAGATCATGAAGACAACGTTGTATATTAGTGAAATATAGGCTCTATAGGCTAAAAATCACCATGGCTTTAATGTCACCAGATACAAAGTGACCTGATTCTTCTGGGGTCACATGCCTAGACAAGTTTATACAAACAGCTTAAGTTTTCCTATAGGAGTGTGAGCTCGTTTCTCATTGATTTGTGTCACAGGCTGTGCACAAAGGTCACTGGCCAGATAAAATGGGGGTCTGTTTACTGGAAGTGTCAGCAGTAGGCACCTCTGTTACTAGAATGCGCTAAACCTTCCGGAAACACAGACAGCTGAGCACAGCCAGAAACCTTATATCACTCACTCTGGAACACATTTGTTTTTTATTGTCAGCAATAAATTATTAAACATTACATGTCAGGTGCCACATTACGGGCTGTGAAACAAATGTAACATTCATTGTTTACTTTATATTGTAACTGCGCATGATATCACTATTTGATTATATAAGAAAAAGAACCTCCATATCTCATTTCAATACCAGCGCTGCTTAAGTCAGCGGTGAGCTGGTCGTATGTGCTCGTGCACGATTTCCCCTTAAGAATCAACAGGGAGAGCCGGCTGAGAAGAAGTCTTGCAAAAAAAGCAGCGTAAAACTCAGTAACGCAGCCCCATTGATTCCTATGGGGAAATAAAAGTTATGTCTACACCCTAACCTGAACCCCCGAGTCTAAACACCCCTAATCTTACACTTATTAACCCCTAATCTGCGGCCCCTGACATCGCTGACACCTACATTATTCTTATTAACCTCTAATCTGCCGCTCCGGACACCGCCACCACCTACATTATACTTATAAACCCCTAATCTGCTGCCCTTAACATCGCCGACACCTACATAATATTTATTAACCCCTAATCTGCCGCCCCCAACGTCACCACCACTATAATAAACATATTAACCCCTAAACTGCCGCACTACCGCCTTGCAAACATTAGTTAAATATTATTAACCCCTAATCTGCCATCAGGGCCGCCATCAGGGGGTGACAGGGGTGACTCCTGTCAGGGGCCCAATGGGCCAGGGGGACCCCATGAGGCAAGAACTAAAAAAAAAAAAATTTTTTTTTTAATTTTGGCAGCCATCAGTTGGTACTACAGCAGAGTGCTAATTGAGCATGGGAGAGGTTATTACAAGGAGTAAAGTATTAGCATTTGAGAGGATTTCTTAGTGTGCACTAAACCATTATGCACAGAGTGAGACAGACTTGGCACTTTGTTTGTACAGTGTGTGCCTGAGTCAGACGGCAGATCACTTTCATTTGCAGAGGAGGTAGGACTTACTTAGCAAATGGTTTTTATTTCTTTGTGCAATTTTGGATTGTAACTTCAGTGTGGTAGTAGTTGTATGGTGGGGCCAGGGGTCCATAAAAACACATTTTTTTTAGCAGCAGTGTACTTATGATTATTTGACAATGCTGTAGAAATTCTATATTTAAAACCATGCAGAAATGTTTCCTCCTCAATACACAAATGGTAGGTGCCCTTTTGGCAGATATGCATTTTTTTATTTTTATATATATATATATATATATATATATATATATATATATATATATATATACAGACAAGAGATGCACTCACAGGACTTTTTCAAAAATCAAATTTAATGTAACGTTTTCGGGGTTCACAACCCCTTCATCAGCATACAACAATACAATACTTCACTCCTTTTATAGTGTGTAAAAGCAAACACAAACCTAGTGCTCTCCAAAAAGTGTGCCAATAGTTGCGAGTTTGGAACGCAAATTGCGTTCCACAGTGTGAGGCCGGAACCGGTTCCAACACATCACTTCCGGTTTTCGGCAACGCATGGTGGGCTTTAAGAGAGGTACCAACCTTAAAGATCTCCTAATGAAAATGGATCCTAAACAGTGTTACACATCTGGGGTCACAAGAAATATCAAGGGGTCCTACCGTTGTTTAGGCTGCACGACGTGCAACGGCCTGGTTGGTACCAAAACATTCCATCATCCACAGACAAACCGGACATTTTCTATCAAACACTCCATTACGTGTACCACTACTCACGTAGTGTATTTGTTATTCTGTCCATGCTCAAGTTTCTACTTAGGCAAGACATCTGGCTCGCTACGTGAGCGCATGGCAAATCATCGGCACGCCATAAGAACTGCACTAAAACAAGGCGATTCAGAACAACCTGTGGCACGACATTGCGCCAACAAGGGTCATTCAGTTTCTTCTATCCGCTATATTTTGATTGATCACATACCCCCCTGGATAGGGGTGGTGACCGGAACAAACAACTCCTCAAGCGTGAGGCCCAATGGATGTTCAGATTGGGCACTATACAAACCGGTGGTTTGAATACCATGCCAGATTTCAAGAGCCTCCTGTGATCCTAACCAGCCGTGCCACATACCTGGGGTATGACAAGGGGACATTGTGGCTCCGTTTTTGTTCCATGCTTCACCTTTCCCGTCAAGGGATGGGTGGGCAGGTGATTAATGGCACTATGGAGTGGTAGCTTTCTGTTCCCATCTCCTTTAGTGGAAGCCTGGCCTTCCTTGTTTAATTACTCTGTTTTTTATGCACATCAATTTATTTTCTGGGCATCATAGGTCACATCTTTAATCACATCTTCTTGGAACATTCTTGAGGATTTCGGGACAATCTGTAGTGTTTTTGAAGTTCATCTTGTTTTTGAACAGAAGCGGGTCGAAGGTTGACATATAAGCTTATACATCTTTAAAACTGGTGCAACCTGGACTTGCATCTCCTACATTGTATATGTAACATGGCAATATCTAATTCTGTGCATCCCATTGTGTATTCCCACACAATGTATATTTGCATACAATTCTTTTTAGACCACCAAAAGGTTTATCCCCTCTATATATAGGTCTACCAGTTTAGCTCATGATCTATCCTGGGTTTACATCTCCATCAAATACATGCTATTAAGGATATGGTCCTCTTAAAAGCAGTTATACTTTGATATTCCATCTAAAGTCATTTTCACAAAAATACCCACTACTTGGCGTTAATGCGCAAGATCGTTGCCATCCTAAGCACTGTAATACAGCCCAATCAGTGTTTGTGAATTAGTTATAATACGTTATAACTAGTGTTAATTTGTACACATTGGTACTTTTATGTTTATATACAGATCCTTATGTAAATGAATTACTTGTGTGTTTCACTGTCACACTTAGATATAAACACTCTATTCCACCATAATTCAATGTTGACCTTTATCACCATGGCAACCGTTTCCATGCTGATTGGTGTATACATACACTATGAGCAGATCAATCACTAATAACCATTGTCTGTTTGATCACAAATAATATGTGTTAGTTTTTACTCAATATTTGCACTATGTCATCCTATTTGTATGATGCTATATTAAGCAAACTTGTTTGTTTATCAACGTTAGCTGTTTTGTTTTCACTGTTGCCGAAAACCGGAAGTGATGTGTTGGAACTTCCGGTTCCGGCCTCACACTGTGGAACGCAATTTGCGTTCCAAACTTGCAACTATTGGCGCACTTTTTGGAGAGCACTAGGTTTGTGTTTGCTTTTATACACTATAAAAGGAGTGAAGTATTGTATTGTTGCATGCTGATGAAGGGGTTGTGAACCCCGAAAACGTTACATTAAATTTGATTTTTGAAAAAGTCCTGTGAGTGCATCTCTTGTCTGTATATGCACCTATATCCTTGCACCCAGGCTGCTATCGACTTGGAGGGTTGAGCTGGATGTTGTTTGAGATATATATATATATTATATATATATATATATATATATATATATTACAGTTTACTGCCCCTTTATGCAAGGACTTTCCAGATGCAAGGAGGCATTTTCTCTAAGATTTTTACATCTGCATAACATGTTATACTCTCAGACTAAGATTGCTCAGTGTTTGAAATGAGACAGGTTAACTTAAAACTCTTCGGTTTACACTACAGCTGACTTAATTTTGAAATACATACCAATAAGCCTAAATCCTGCATTTAACCAGATCTAATGGTATGAGTACCAAAGCTTATGGTTCCACCAAGACCATATAGAGTACAGCATTTTCAAAATTTATAAGTACAGCTGACAGATGGGAACATTTGTACACTTTATTTGAAGTGGTGCTCTTGGTTGGGGAAAATAGGGAAAAAATCAAACAAACATATGTCAACCTTTTAAAAGTACTTTTCTTTATCTAGCCCTCTACCCAGATCATTAATGTACAATTTTGAATTCAAAAAATTATTTTTGTTTGCACATTTACAAATATGATTCTTTTAAAAGTGATCTCTTAATTTCTGCAATTTTTTTATCATGCATGTCACACACTGTTGATTTATGGGATGCAAGGTACATAAATGTTTCCTCCTGTGAGTGTTTCTGTGGGTGTCTGTGTTTATGTCTTTGTGCTTTGGTTTATGTCTCTATGAGTGTGTATGTATTTTTTTTCTTTGGGTCTCTCTGTGAGGGTGTGTGCATATGTCTTTGTGCATTTTCTGTGGATGTCTGCGAGTGTGTGTGCATATATCTTTGAGCTTTTAATATTGGTGTCTCTGTGATGGTGTGTGTATGTTTGTCTTTGTGTATTTTCTCTGGATGCCTCTGTGAGGGTGGGTGTGTATGTCTGTGTTTTCTGTGGATGTCTCTGTTAGGGTGTGTGTGTATGTATGTATGTATGTCTGTGTTTTCTGTGGATGTCTCTGTGAGGGGGTGTGTTTTCTGTGGGTGTCTCTGTGAGGGTGTGTGTATGTCTTTGTGTGTTTTCTGTGGATGTCTCAGTGAGGGTGTGTGTATGTATGTCTTTCTGTGTTTTATGTGGTTGTCTCTCTGTGTGTCTATGTCTTTGTGTGTTTTCTGAGGCTGTCTCTGTCGGTGTTTCCTTGGGTGTATATGTGAAAGTTTGAGTTTGTGTGTGTGTCCATTGTCTTTCTACAGACTGAGACTAATGAGACCTTTCCGGAAGTCACCAATCCACCATTTAACCTTTAAATTATTGTTTAGGCAGTTCAGGGGCCTTCCTTTCAGCCACTGCATGCTGTTGTCATCATTTAGTTGGCATCTTCCTTTATAAAAAGATAATCAGAAGAACTCCATATTTTGTTTTGTCTGTGTCTGAGTGTGTTTCTTTGCGTGTTTGCTACAGTGTCTATATGTGAATCCTTATGTGGTTATGTGTGAGTGTTTCAGTGTATGAGTGTGTCTGTGTGTTTGTTACTACCTTTACAACATTTTCAAGTTTAAATAGACACTTAAGAATAAAGTGCATATACGTTTTAGTTACTTGGTCAAAAATTGCACTTGTCAAATGGGGGGGGGGGGGGGGCCTGATCAATGGTTAAGTCAGGGGCCCCAAAATTTCTAGTGGCGGCCCTGTCTGCTGTCCCTAACATCGACGCCACCTACCTACATTTATTAACCCCTAACCTGACGCCCCAACGTCGCCACCACTATACTAAATGTATTAACCCCTAAACCTAAGTCTAACCCTAACACCCACTAACTTAAATAGAATTTAAATAAATCTAACTAAAACTTCCTATCATTAACTACATTATTCCTATTTAAAACTAAATACTTAACTATAAAATAAACCCTAAGTTAGCTACAATATAACTAATAGTTACATTGTAGCTATCTTAGGGTTTATTTTTATTTTACAGGCAAGTTTGTATTTATTTTAATTAGGTAGAATAGTTATTAAATAGTTATTAACTATTTAATAACTACCTAGTGAAAATAAATACAAAAGTACCTGTAAAATAAAACCTAACCTAAGTTACAATAACACCTAACACTACACTATAATTAAATAAATTAACTAAATTAAAAACAATTAAATAAATTAAATTAGCTAAAGTACAAAAAAACACTAAATTACAGAAAATAATAAACAAATTACAAGATATTTAAACTAATTACACCTAATCTAATAGCCCTATTAAAATAAAAAGTACCCCCCCAGAAAAAAAAACCTAGCATAAACTAAACTACCAATAGCCCTTTAAAGGGCCTTTTGTGGGGCATTGCCCCAAAGTAATCAGCTCTTTTACCTGTAAAAAAAAAATACAAACAACCCCCTCAAAAGTAAAACCCACCACCCATACAACCAACCCCCCAAATAAAATACTATCTAAAAAACCTAAGCTCCCAATTGCCCTGAAAAGGGCATTTGGATGGGCATTGCCTTTAAAAGGGCAGTTAGCTCTTTTGCGGCCCAAACCCTAACTTAAAAATAAAACCCACCCAATACAACCTTAAAAAAACCTAACACTAACCCCCTGAAGTTCGACTTACAGTTCTGAAGACCGGACATCCATCCTCAAGGAAGCGGCAGAAGTCTTCATCCAACCGGGCCGAAGTCCTCAACGAAGCCGGATGAAGTCTTTATCTAAGCGGGGCGAAGTCGTCCTCCAGACGGGCAGAAGTCTTCATACAGACGGCATCTTCTATCTTCATCCATCTGACGCGGAGCGGGTCCATCTTCAAGACATCTTCGACGACTACCCGACGAATGAAGGTTCCTTTAAGTGACGTCATCCAAGATGGTGTCCCTTAGATTCCGATTGGCTGATGGATTTTATCAGCCAATCGGAATTAGGGTAGAAAAATCCTATTGGCTGAGGCAATCAGACAATAGGATTGAACTTCAATCCTATTGGCTAATCCAATCAGCCAATAGGATTGAGCTTGCATTCTATTGGCTGATTGCATCAGCCAATAGGATTTTTTTTGCCTTAATTCTGATTGGCTGATAGAATTCTATCAGCCAATCGGAATTTGAGGGACGTCATCTTGGATGACGTCACTTAAAGAAACTTTCATTCGTCGGATGAAGCGGATGCTCCTCGTCAGATGTCTTGAAGATGGACCCACTCCATAGACTTTACAGAGTTTACGTAAGTCGTTTTGCGGTAAGGCCAAAAAAGTGTGCGGTGACCCTAAACCTTCAAGACTCATAATACCAGCGGGCGTATAAAAGCAGCGTTAGGACCTGTTAACGCTGATTTTTTACCCTAACGCACAACTCGTAATCTAGCCGTATGTGTTTTGCGCTTTAGCGCAGAGAGAGAAAAAGAGAGAGAGAGAAAAATAGAGAAAGAGAAAAAAGAGAGAGACAAAAAAAAAAGAAAGAGAGAGAGAAAAAGAGAGAGAAAGAGAAAGAGAGATAGAGAAAGAGAGAAAGAGAGAAAGAAAGAAAGAAAGAAAGAAAGAGAGAGAGAGAAAGAGAAATCCCCAAATCTGCCGACCACCCACATCGAGACTGCTAAATAAACCTATTAACCGCTAATTTGCCGCCCACCCACCCACATTGCCAACACTATATAAACCTATTAGTCCCTAATACACCGCCCCCGACATCGCCGACACTAAATAAACCAATTAACCCCTAAAACTGCCAGCCCCCCACATAGTAACTAATAAACTAAACCTATAAACCCCTAAACCGCCGCCCCCCCCCACATCGCAAAACACTTAAACTATTAACCCCTAAACCTAACACCACCCTAACTTTAAATTTAAAGTACAATATAACTATCTTAAAATAAATAAAAACTTACCTGTGAAATAAAAAAACTAAGATTAAACTATAAATTAACATAACATAACTATTCTAATAAAATTAAAAAAAATAACAATTAAAATTCCTAAATTACAATTTAAAAAAAACCTATTACTACGGAAAAAAATCTAACATTACAAAGAATAAAAAACACATAAATTACAAAAAATAATAAACAAAATTATCAAAAATAAAAACAATTACACCTAATCTAATAGCTCTATAAAATAAGAAAGCCACCCCAAAATAAAAAACAACCCCTAACCTACAATAAACTACCAATAGCCCTTAAAATGGCCTTTTGTTAAACAGCTCTTATACCTAGAAAAAAATACAAAGCCCCCCCAACAGTAAAACCTCCCACCCAATCAACCCCCCAAAATAAAAATCATAGCTACCCATTGCCCATAAAGGGGCATTTGTATGGGCATTGCCCTTAAAGGGGCATTCAGCTCTTTTACTGCCCTTAAAAGGGCATTCAGCTTTTTTACAGTGCCCAAAAAACCCTAATCTAAAAAAAAAAAAAACTAAAAAAAACTAAAAACTAACACTAACCCCATAACATCTACTAACGTTTACTGAAGTCCAGACATCCATCTCCATCCAGGCAGTGAGAAGTCTTCATCCAGGCGGTGAGAAGTCTTCAACCAAGCGACGACAACTTCATCCATTGTGGGGGCATCTTCTATCTTCATCCCGGCGGTACGGAGCTATCCAGGAGTGGCAATGACATCCTGCACAGAGCATCCTCTTCATACGATCACTGCCGTACATTGATGTTGAATGCAAGGTACCCGTTTAAAAATGGTGTAGCTTGCATTCCTATTGGATGATTTGATTCTTGAAGAGGATGCTCTGCTCAGGATGTCATCGCCAGTCCTGGTAGCTCCGCACCGCCGGGATGAAGATTGAAGGCGCCCCCATGATGGGCGTAGATGTCACCACCTGGATAAAGACTTCTCGCCGCCAGGATGGAGATGGCTGTCCGGACTTCTGGAACCATGAGGGTTAGTGTTAGTTTTTTGTTTTGATTTTTGGGGTGTTTTTTTTTAGATTAGGGTTTTTTGGGCACTGTAAAAGAGCTGAATGACCTTTTAAGGGCAATGCCCATAAAAAAGCATCCCTTTAGGGGCAATGGGTAGCTTAGGCTTTATTTAGACTTAGGCTTTTTATTTTGGGGGGTAGGTTGGGTGGGGGGTTTTACTGTTGGGGGGACTTTGTATTTTTTTTTAGGTAAAAGAGCTGTATAACAGAGTTTTTTATTTTTCTGAATATATTTTTTATTTTTTGTAATGTTAGATTTTTTTTATTTTTTGTAGCATTAGGTTTTTTTTAAATTTGCAATTTAGGTTTTTTAATTAATAGTTTATTTTTATTTTATTAGAATAGTAATGTTAGGTTAATTTATAGCTTCATGTTATTTTTTTTTTTAGTTCACAAGTAAGTTTTTATTTATTTTAAGATAGTTGTATTATAACTTTTAATTTAAAGTTAGGGGGTGTTAGGTTTATAACAGAGGGGTTTTTTGGTTACGCACACCACAAAAGGACTGTTTAAACTTAACACACATATTGTGGGAGTGCTACCAAAGTGACCAAAATAATTACAAAACAACAAAAGATATTTTGGTGCACATCCAACCACTTATGTCCACTCTTTCATGGCATATGAGTATATGCTTCTGTCTGCCAAATATACTTACATAGCTTCTAATAAGATTGGGGTAAACATCTCACAATAATATGAGCTTATATTTGTGCTGCAAAAACAAATATACTTCTATCTGCTAAATATATTTACATAGTTCAAATAAAATTGAGATAAACATCTTGCAATAGTATTGACTTATATTTATGCTGCAAAATTTTTTTTTTGCTTTTTTAAAAAATGCCTTTAAATGAAATGGGATCTTAGTCACACAATATGATCATATTCTGCTAAGCCAGTCACCACTTACAAGGTGTCCTACAAAGACTGGTCCTACACTAACCAGTTTCCACACTGCAGCAAGTCATGTCTACACAGTGTGAAGCTTTCTAGCTTATTGAGTATATTTATCAGGAACACACCTGGGCTGGGTGGCGTGCAGTAACCAAAGGGGAGGGATTTGGTCAGCTCCCTATTTAAGAAATACAACAGAGGGTTTTTTTGGTTACGCACACCACAAAAGGACTGTTTAAACTTAACACACATATTGTGGGAGTGCTACCAAAGTGACCAAAATAATTACAAAACAACAAAAGATATTTTGGTGCACATCCAACCACTTAAGTCCACTCTTTCATGGCATATTTGTATATGCTTCTGTCTGCCAAATATACTTACATAGCTTCTAATAAGATTGGGATAAACATCTCACAATAATATGAGCTTATATTTGTGCTGCAAAAACAAATATACTTCTATCTGCTAAATATACTTACATAGTTCAAATAAAATTGAGATAAACATCTTGCAATAGTATTGACTTATATTTATGCTGCAAATTTTTTTTTGTTTTTTTGCTTTTTTAAAAAAAGCCTTTAAATGAAATGGGATCTTAACCCATCCCAGGTGTGTTCCTGATAAATATACTCAATAAGCTAGAAAGCTTCACACTGTGTAGACATGACTTGCTGCAGTGTGGAAACTGGTTAGTATAGGACCGGTCTGATGTGGGACACCTTGTAAGTGGTGACTGGCTTAGCAGAATATGATCATATTGTGTGACTAAGATCCCATTTCATTTAAAGGCATTTTTTAAAAAAGCAAAAAAACAAAAAAACAAAAAAAATTTTGCAACATAAATATAAGTCAATACTATTGCAAGATGTTTATCTCAATTTTATTTGAACTATGTAAATATATTTAGCAGATAGAAGTATATTTGTTTTTGCAGCACAAATATAAGCTCATATTATTGTGAGATGTTTATCCCAATCTTATTAGAAGCTATGTAAGTATATTTGGCAGACAGAAGCATATGCAAATATGCCATGAAAGAGTGGACTTAAGTGGTTGGATGTGCACCAAAATATCTTTTGGTGTTAGGTTTAGGGGTTAATAGTTTAATTTAGTGTTTTTCTATGTGGGGGTCTTGCGGTTTAGGGTTTAATAGGTTTATTTATTAGTTGCAATGCGGGGGAGGCGGTTTAGGGGTTAATAGGTTTATTTAGTGTCTGTGATGTTGGGGAGCGGCGGATTAGGGGTTAATCAATTTATTTAGGTGTTGGCGATGTCGGAGGGCGGCAGATTAGGGGTTAATAATTATTACTGTCCTCTTATTACTGTCAGTGCCAATACTAATGACACACAGAAATATTTACCTATAAAATTAGTCAATAAAGCTTCATGAGATGCCAACCAGGCAAGGTAATATGTATCTAACATTCTCACATAGGCAAATGGAAGAACAAGTAAAAGATTTATTATTATATGATGTTTCATGGCCAAAAGATGCAGAGCAAACATTTATAGCCTTATCTCCATGCAAATATACATACACACATATATATATATATATACACACATATGCCAGACAATAGTACTGCACAAAACAGGGGACCAGAACTCATTGGATTTAATGTGCAGACTTTAATGAAGTGATATTTTGGGGCGTACACCCTTTCCACAGTTTCGGTGCATATATATATAGCAATTCAGTCTGTGGACTAATTCACCAAACAGACATTCACCAGGTGTGTTATGAAAATTCCATTGAGTACTGAATTCTTTGAATGTGTATATAGGACTGGCGCTCTTTGTTTTACATTAGTTAGTGAAGACCACGGTTTGGGCGGCACACATTGGCAGACGTTATGAAGGGGGCGCTGAGCCTCACCCTCTTGCCTTTTTAATCTGCCTTCTGTATATGGAGAAAGGATTTAGTGAGCAGCACATGAGCTGTTGCTGACTTGCCTGGATGCTCTGTACCTGCATGAGGTGAGATGAGTCACGTCCCAGGCACAGGAAGGTGACAAGTACAGCAGATAGCATTCCTTCTGCTCATCCTAGGCAGACTTTACTCAAAAGCAAATCACACAGTAGAGCAGTAAATCTGCCCTGAACCAGTGAAAGGAAAAGCTTTCATTTTCAAAACTCTGGAAATCTCAGTACTGCTTATTATTTGGGAACTGCTTGTGAAATGATTCACTTCACTGCGGTTTCTTTCATGTTGAGTTACAGCACATGGAAATATCAGGTTTAATCCCAGTGATTTTAGCTGCCCTTTATTTATAATGTGCACTAAGGCAGTTATTGTATTGTGTTGTGTGTAGTGAGTTAATATTAAAGGGATATGAAATCCAAAGTGTTTCTTTCATGATACAGATAGAGCAAGTGATTTTAAACAACTCTCTATTTTATTTCTATTATCATTTTTTTTCTTTGCTCTTTTGGAATCTGAAAAGCAGGGATGTATGCTTAGGAGCCAGCCAATTTCTGGAGTCTTAAGACCGCTGCTTCTTAACTCCTGTTGCCGGCGAGCCTGAAGGCTCGCGCATAAACAGATGTATTTGGCTCAATACGGGGCATAATAAATCGTCCCCATTGTGTGAACCCAGCTACATCCGATATCCAATCACCTATAGGTTGTCCGGTATTTTTATGAAGCACAGCTGGCAACCCTAACTGCAGATGCAAATAAACACTGTGAAATTCATATTTATAAGTTCAAAATGAAAAGCTTATTGTTTTCCTTTTAGTAATGGAATTTCTCTGCCTCTGCATAAGAAGCAGGCAATTTTAAGATACTATACTCTAAAGTCAGGTAATCTATTTTGTTTTGGCTGCAAAATATAATTTTTAAAGTGTGTCCACTGCTAATTTTACTCTTCCTAGCAAAATTTCCCTTTTCATTAAAGTGACAGTCTAGACCCAATACATAATTTTGATTACCAATTGTAACATACAAGCATCCTGCAACTGGTCCCACATCTATAAGCTTGTAAGAAGTACATGAAACATTTAAATATTCATTGTTTGTTAGGAGCCAAAAATGGCCGCCAAGCTCTGCCCACCTATATCGTGTATATTTTGGTATGCAGTTAAGTTTCTCCAATCCCCATCCACTCATGCTAACGGAACAAGAAGAAAGCTGGGCGGTGCTTGGTGGCAATTTTTGATTACCAAGAAACAATGACTTCTTGCATACTTATAGATGTGGAACCAGTTGCAAGATGGTTGTCTGGTATGTAACAATAAGTAATAAAGAATAAGTACTGGGTCTAGACTGTCCCTTAAAGTTTCCCTTTCTACTGAGCGCCTACAGCTCACCAACAGCTACACCACACATCACTTGTTACCCACACGTCTCCCTCACTTTCCAGTTACAAAAAGCTTCCTGGGAGGGTGGTATATACATTTTAAATAACATTCATTCATGGTCACTTACAGTTTTTAGAATGATGATATTAACTAGAGACTCAAGATAGAAAAAAGATAGAAAAAGAAATATTGGAAATTAAAGATAAACTTAAAGATAGAAAATCAATGTCTTTTAAAGAAAAACAAAAATACATGATTGAAAGATTAAATACTCTAAATAGGGACATCTTGAAAACCAAATGGAAGAAATTAGAAAGAGATACTAAAAAACCAGATTTAAACACTAACAGTGAAACCACTATTAGGGAACCTAATATTCCTAAGGAAAATTGGACAATAGTCAATCACAATAAAAAGAAAGAAAAAAGGAACTATAATTCCTTTAGACCCAACACTTATAACTATAGAGAGAGAGACAATAGGGATACAAACAGAGATTTTAACAGACCCTGGAGACCAAATTACTCATATCACAACAGAGCATATAATGATGGATACTATAATTATAGGAACCACAACACATATGATAATAGAAATAATTATCACACTGAAGGCAGATATAATGACTACACTAATTACCCAGACAGAGAAGCACCTTCTCATACAAATAAACCCATTTGGGACAAGAAAGAGAGATGGGAAACACCTATAAGAAATAGATACTCACCTCTAAGTCATGTAACAGATAGAATCAGGCATAGAGAAGCTGACACTCCTTTTTTAGTGAACAGCCCTCCAAGGGAGGGCACCTCAAAAGATCTTCTAGAGAAGAACCAGACAAATGTATGGGGACAATATCCACAACAACAACAAAACAGAAAAAGACCCCTAGAGGAACAAGAGGTAGTGGGGTCAGCACAAGAAGCAAAAAGAGGGAGATAAAGAAAACTGGAGTGTTTAACATCAGTAACACTACACTACAGGATGAGGAAACAAAGATTTTAAGCTATGGTCTCTCCTTTGCCCCAAGTGTTAGATTAAATCAATTCAATACTCATATCCATATAAAGAAATTTGTTAGGAATCTCACCCTGAAAAGATTTTACATGAAAAGCCCCCTTGAGAAATTAGCCATGACTAAAGATAAAACAAGAGAGGATAACTTTATTCACACCAACCTTAAATCTAAATCGACATTTAATCCTGTTTTCGCCAAAGGAAATCACCTTGACACCTTTGAACAAATGGTTCTAAAAGATTTAAAAAGTAGCAAACCATCAAAATTTCTGAAAACTAACATGACTAAAAAAGAGACCCTTATTTTGGATAATTTGAAAAAGAACCGTGAGATAACCATTAAGCCCGCCGATAAGGGCGGTGGGATTGTGGTTATGGATACTAGTTATTATGACAAAGAATCCCTAAGACTATTGAATGACAATAATACTTACAAAAAACTTGATTTAAACCCTACTAACAAATTTGCTGCAATATTAAAAAGGCTTATAAGAGAAGGTAGAGAATCAGGAATATTAAATGAGAGAGAAGTAGAATATCTGGACCCCACCTATCCCAGGGTCCCGGTGTTCTACTTCCTCCCAAAAATACATAAAAACCTTACCCAACCGCCAGGGAGACCGATTATTTCGGGCATAGGGGCATTATCTGCCAACCTCTCACAGTATGTGGACACTTTCCTGCAAAAGTATGTAAGGAATTTGGACTCATACTTGAGGGATTCAACCCAGGTCCTAAATATTTTGGAACAATTGATTTGGGAAGATGACTTTATCCTAGTGACTGGGGACATTACGTCTCTTTACACAGTAATTGACCATGACAAAGGGATCATGGCCATTGAAAAATATTTAGATAAAGATCCAGAGATGAGACGAGAACAAAAAGATTTTTTATTAAAAAGTATTTAGTTTATATTGAGGAACAATTACTTCATGTACAATAATAAATTTTACTTACAAATAGAAGGTACGGCTATGGGCACGAGGTTCGCGCCAAGTTATGCCAATTTGTTTGTTGGCAATTGGGAGGAGTCTTTCTTCCAATTGGGTAACTATGGCGCGGACCTTGTGCTCTATAGACGATACATAGATGACGTCTTGTTGATATGGAGGGGGTCTGAACCTAATCTATTAAAACTGTTCTCTGATATGAATTCTAATGATAAAGGTCTCAAATTTACCTTTAACCATAGTAAAGATAAGGCCATTTTTCTAGACTTAGAAATTATGGCCATCAATAAAAATATAGAAACAAGAACACATTTTAAAGAGGTTAACTCTAACAGCTTTATCCATTCTAAAAGTTGTCATCTCCAGCAATGGAAGGACAACATCCCTGTGGGCCAAAGTCTGAGGGTGAGAAAAAATTGTTCTAGACTCTCAGACTTTGAATACCAAATAGAGTCCTTAATTGAGAAATTCAGAGATAGAGGATATGATGAGGAAGTTGTCAATAGGGCCGTAATAAGAGCAAGAAACACTGATAGAAAGAACCTCCTCTCATATAAACAAAAGACAACTAAAGAAAATTCAAATTTAATTGATGTTCCATTTATAACGGAATATAATGTAGATCATGGCATTGTAAGAAAGATTCTGAATAAACACTGGGCTATCTTAAAAGCTGACCCTATATTAGGAGATGTACTCCCCCATAAGCCGAGATTAATTTTTAAAAAAACAAAAAATGTTAAAACAATACTGGCGCCTAGCTCACGTGAGATAAATCAAAAATCAAATTTCACACAAAAAGATTTACAAGGGGGGAAAATATCAGGCTTCTTCCCTTGCTATTCATGCAAGGCATGTAAATGTAGTGACAAAAGGAAAACTATAATCATTCCAAAATCAGGAGAAGAAATTACTATCAAGGAATGTATCAGATGCACCACGAAGGGGGTAATTTATATTCTAAAATGCACATGTAACTTACTTTATTTTGGAGAGACCAAACGTATGATCAAAGATAGGATAAGAGAACATCTATTATGTATTGAAAAGGGAGTGACAGACACTAATCTATATAGGCATTTTAAAACTGTACACAAGGGTAATACTAAAGATCTAAAATATTGGGGGATTTTACATGTGAAACAAAATTGGAGGGGGGGTAATATAGAAAAATTTCTGAAAATAAAAGAGGCAGAACTGATTTATAGACACAACACTCTGTTCCCTGCTGGTTTAAATTCAGAATTAGACATCTCTCCATTTTTATTTGACTAAACATTATTATGTAATGCACAATCTGTATTTTACTAGATGACATACACAATATCAATTTAGATTCTTAACATACTATTATTTTTAAATCAGTTTTAATTATTTTTAAGTATTTCTTTCTTTTTAGCAAATAATTTTTAACACAAGTGATTTAGAAACAGATACAATACTAATTTTAAGTACTAATTCTAAAGTATCAACTTTTAATATCACTTTTAAGGGAGTTCTGTGAAATTCAGTAATAGAATCCTCCTTTATAACTATGTAAGTGATTAGAGATATGAAGCTACCTAAGCTATATGGTTACTTGCCAATACTACCTTAAATACTAAGACCGCCCTGGATAACACTCCCAGGTGTTTTACAACCAATGAGAAACAGACTACACCTTTAAATAAAGACATACTTGTTGCAGTCTAATCATCTTGAGAAAGCCCTGTAGAGGGGGAAACGCGTCGATGTGCTGCAACTACTATTGAGATTACTATTTGAAGCTGAAGCTACCACAGTGTTCATTGAGGATTGTGCAATATCGCTATAATAACTAGTGATTTGAAAGACTTGCAACTACTCTCTGAACTTTTCATCGGATAACCAAGCTTGTTTTCATCTTTAATTCTGTACCTGCGTGCTTGCTAGCACTAAGAGCAGGTATTATTCATCGGACAATTGCTACACTTTAATAGTCACCACTATCGCTGCTAACCGGGTCCGAGTTTGGACCAATAAGAAAAGCCAATCTGAGGCAGCGCCCACATTAGCGTTGTCATCACGCTAAAGGCTCTTAACCAACTTACGGAGGACACCGAGGGGAAAGTTTGTGGCAAGCCCCTGTCTGCTGCTGACCAGGTCCGAGTTTGGACCAATCAGAAGAGCCGATCTGAGACAGCGCCTACATTAGCGGTGTCACCACGCTAACGGCTGTAACCAACTCACGGAGGATATCGAGTGGAAAGTTTGGGGTAAGCCCCTGTTTGCTAGCAAACCAACATACATTAAGGATACTGTAAGTGTACACCAGACTGTCATTTATTGTACTACGAACTTTCTCTGCTATTACAATTATCATATGGCGGCAACTTAAGGACTTTTAATCACGGAGACGTCCGTTTTTATTTACTATTGTGTATTATTTGCTGTGCATTAAATTGATGCTATTTTTTAAGATACGCTAAATGTCTATGCCAATTTCATTTATATAGTCTTACCTCCTGGCACCTTTAGCTATAGCGCTCCTGATATACTCTCCTTTTCTCACTTACAGTTTTTCCTGCAGGCTGGCTCCACCCTCTTGGAATGCTGTTGTTTACATAATGGATTATATCTACTCCAGGGAACACTATTATTTCCAGGCTATTATTAATGTGCCTCTGTTTGAGTTGGTTTGGTTGGATAAAGGAAACCACCAGTAATAAGGCCGTTACATTTTTAAATCTGAGACACAAGTAATTCTTGAAAACAGGTGTAGGGGAGTGTTTTTTTTTTGTCTCTTTTCTTCTCTCCGACTTCTTTCAGGTAATGAGTGGAGGACAGAGGAGCCTCTTAAAGAAGAAGATACAGGTCTGTGAGAGTCAGCAATCTTGCTTGTTTGTAGGTGACCAAATACTTATTTTCCACCATAATATGCAAATAAATTCTTTACAAATCAGACAATGTGATTGTCTGGATTTGTTTACACATTTTGTCTCTCATAGTTGAGCTATACCTGTGATGAAAATTACAGACCTCTATCATCTTCTTAAGTGGGAGAACTTGCACTATTGGTGACTGACTAAATACTTTTTTGCCCCACTGTATATATATATATATATATATATATATATATACTGTATGTGACATTGTGAATGTGATCTGTAAACCTTCTGTAATAATCGCAGACTGACGTAAAGCTGATGTTGCTTTTTCTTTTGTAGCGCTAGTCATTTGCCTTAACTTTATGATGTCAGAATTATATGTTTGTTTTACTGTACTTGAAAAACAATGTAATAAAAAAAAAAGTGTTTTACCAATCAACAAACCTTTGTCTTCTTGTTGTATCTATAATATGTTTTATAAAGAAAATACATCATTATGACATTGCTGCTGATCTCTTCTTGTTTGGTTTTGTTGCAAAATGTTGATATTTTGGATGCACTCGGGGTACATCCCTGGTGTGTTAATGACCAGTAAATGTGACACACAACTTTATGATCTCATAAAGACTCACATACAGAATAAAGCCTTCTATCTAACCCAAGAAAATAATGATCTGGCACCATTGTTTGTTCCAGTTCATTTAAATGTCCTCTCTTGCTATTTCTGGACTTTTATAAATGTTTAAAGGTTTTACGAAATCTCATAACAAGTAATGTTTGATATGTTCAATAACCACTGGAATGTAGTTTTGGCAAACTCAGACTCTTTAGGGAACTTTGGTTATTGCCTAATACGTGGGATTTATCACGTTTCATTTTATTAATATGCAAATAGTCATGAAACGATTGATGGATAGAATGTTTCTTTTTCCCATTAATATCTTTTTGTTTTTACATTGCCATCTCATAGAAACACTCTACATTTTCATCAAATCTCATTATTTAAGTCCATGTAACAGACGGCTGGTGAATAAATTCCTGTGTTACTAGCAACTAAATGTGACATTTTTATGAAAAATACTGTGAAGATTGCAAAGACGTTCTATGGAAAGTGCATCTAATAAATCACTGGGTTGTGGGTCTCACTCTGGAAACCATCTAAAGTAGGAATTCCATCTGATCTATCCATGGAAGTGGACTTTTTATACAAATACTGTGCTAACACTGTGATGCAACAATGTTCTAATGCGGACCCTTAGCAGTTAACTTGGTAAAACCAAACTTCTATTCCTAGAGTGGAAAAGTATTGTATCAACCAAATGAAACTTGTAGGTGTAAATTTATGTCAGCACTCCCGATAGCACTCGTCTGACAGCCAGTGCGTCCTTGGCAACGCAGTCTTGTTGCTAGCGTGGATCAATAGCACTGTTACTCTGCTACTCATGACTCTTCATGTTAGCGCGCCTTATGGACTATTAGCCTTAAAGGGACAGTTAAGTCATAATTAGACAGCCATGATTTAGAAAGAACATAGCATTTTAAACAACTTTCCAATTCACTTCTATTATTTAATTTGCTTCCTTCTATTGTTATCCTTTGCTGAAGGGCATATCTTGCAAGTTCAGGAGCAGCAAAGAACCTAGGTTCTAGATGTTGATTGGTGGCTGCATATATTTATATATATATACTGATTGTCATTGGTTCACCCATGTGTTCAGTTAGAAACCAGTAGTGCATTGTTGGTCCTTCAACAAATGATACCAAGAGAATGAAGCAAATTTGACAATAGAAGTAAACTGGAATGTTATATAAAATTGTACGTTTTACCTAAATCATGAAAGAAAAATCTTGGGTTTCATGTCCCTTTAATTAGCACCCTGGGCTTCAGTTCCTTGCCAATTGGTTCCTTGTGTTCCTGGGTGCGCTATTCTGTATTACTAATGACTGCTGCAACCTTTGCTTATCTATTGGGCTCCTCTTGCCTGTCACCTGATCTGACCCTCGGATTGACTTGAGTACCCTTGTAGCTCACGATTTGATACCTTTTCTGCCCGCCAGGGTATCTGACCTCATCCAGCTTGACCATCCACTCGGCTACATTACGAGTTGTGCGTTAGGGTAAAAAAGCAGCGTTAAGAGGTCCTAACGCTGCTTTTTTACGCCCCCGCTGGTATTACGAGTCTTGAAGGTTTAGGGTCACCGCACACTTTTTTGGCCTTACCACAAAACGACTTACGTAAACTTCGGGAAACCCTTTTTTCTATGGGATTTCCATAGCGCCGATATTACGAGTCTGTCTTGGGAGGCCAAAAAGTGAGCGGTACACCCTACCCCGTCAAGAGTCTCCTAACGCATTTAAAAGTCAATAGTTAAGAGTTTTATGGTAAAACGCTGTAACATAAAACTCATAACTAAAGTGCAAAAGTACACTAACACCCATAAACTACATATTAACCCCTAAACCGAGGCCCTCCCGCATCGCAAACACTATAATAAAATTATTAACCCCTAATCTGCCGCTTCAGACATCGCCACAACTATAATAAATATATTAACCCCTAAATTGTCGCACTCCCGCCTCGCAAACATTAGTTAAATATTATTAACCCCTAATCTGCCATCCCTAACATCGGCGCCAACTATCTACATTTATTAACCCCTAATCTGCCACCCCCAACGTTGCCGCCACTATACTAAATGTATTAACCCCTAAACCTAAGTCTAACCCTAACTCCAACACCCCTAACTTAAATGTAATTTAAATAAATCTAAATAAAAATTAATATTATTACCTAAATATTTCCTATTTAAAACTAAATACTTACCTATAAAATAAACCCTAAGCTAGCTACAATATAACTAAAAGTTACATTGTAGCTAGCTTAGGGTTTATTTTTATTTTACAGGCAAGTTTGTATTTATTTTAACTAGGTAGAATAGTTATTAAATAGTTATTAACTATTTAATAACTACCTAGCTAAAATAAATACAAATTTACCTGTAAAATAAAACCAAACCTAAGTTACAATAACACCTAACCTAACCCTACAATTAAATAAATTAAATTAAATTAAAAACAATTAAATAAATTACATTAAATTTAGCTAAAGTACAAAACCCCCCACTAAATTATAGAAAATAATAAACAAATGACAAGATATTTAAACTAATTACATCTAATCTAATAGCCCTATCAAAATCCCCCCCCAAAATAAAAAAACCCTAGCCTAAACTAAACTATCAATAAGAGCATTGCCCCAAAGAAATCAGCTCCTTTACCTGTAAAAAAAATACAAACAACCCCCAACAGTAAAACCCACCACCCACACAACCAACCCCCCAAATAAAATACTAACTAAAAAACCTTAGCTCCCCATTGCCCTGAAAAGGGCATTTGGAAGCGGCAGAAGTCTTCATCCAACGGGGCCGAAGTCCTCAAAATAAAAAAAGCCCCCCCCCAAATAAAAAAAAAAACCTAGCCTAAACTAAACTATCAATAGCCCTTAAAAGGGCCTTTTGTGGGGCATTGCCCCAAAGAAATCAGCTCTTTTACCTGTAAAAAAAATGCAAACAACCCCCACAATAGCCACTTCGCCCAGCTTGGATGAAGACTTCTCCCGGCTTCGTTGAAGACTTCGGCCCGGTTGGATGAAGATTTCTGCCGCTTCCTTGAAGATGGATGTCCAGTCTTCAGAACTGTAAGTCGATCTTCAGGGGGTTAGTATTAGGTTTTTTTTAAGGGTCTATTGGGTGGGTTTTATTTTTAGGTTAGGGTTTGGGCCTGCAATAGAGCTAACTGCACTTTTAAGGGCAATGCCCATCCAAATGCCCTTTTCAGGGCAATGGGGAGCTAAGGTTTTTTAGTTAGTATTTTATTTGGGGGGTTGGTTGTGTGGGTGGTGGGTTTTACTGTTGGGGGGGTTGTTTGTATTTTTTTTACAGGTAAAGGAGCTGATTTCTTTGGGGCAATGCTCTTATTGATAGTTTAGTTTAGGCTAGGGTTTTTTATTTTGGGGGGGGGGTATTTTGATAGGTCTATTAGATTAGATGTAATTAGTTTAAATATCTTGTCATTTGTTTATTATTTTCTATAATTTAGTGGGGGGTTTTGTACTTTAGCTAAATTTAATTTAATTTATTTAATTGTTTTTAATTTAGTTAATTTATTTAATTGTAGGGTTAGGTTAGGTGTTATTGTAACTTAGTTTTGGTTTTATTTTACAGGTAAATTTGTATTTATTTTAGCTAGGTAGTTATTAAATAGTTAATAACTATTTAATAACTATTCTACCTAGTTAAAATAAATACAAACTTGCCTGTAAAATAAAAATAAACCCTAAGATAGATACAATGTAAGTATTAGTTATATTGTAGCTAGCTTAGGGTTTATTTTATAGGTAAGTATTTAGTTTTAAATAGGAATTATTTAGGTAATAATATTAATTTTTATTTAGAGTTATTTAAATTATATTTAAGTTAGGGGGTGTTAGGGTTAGGGTTAAACTTAGGTTTAGGGGTTAATACATTTAGTATAGTGACGGCGACGTTGGGGGCGGCAGATTAGGGGTTAATAAATGTAGATAGGTGGCAGCGATGTTAGGGACGGCAGATTAGGGGTTAATAATATTTAACTAATGTTTGCGAGGCGGGAGTGCGACGGTTTAGGGGTTAATATGTTTATTATAGTTGTGGCGATGTCCGAAGCGGCAGATTAGGGATTAATAATTTTATTATAGTGTTTGCAATGAGGGAGGGCCTCGGTTTAGGGGTTAATAGGTAGTTTATGGGTGTTAGTGTACTTTTTAACACTTTAGTTAAGAGTTTTATGCTACAGCGTTTTACCATAAAACTCTTAACTACTGACTTTTAAATGTGTTAGGACTCTTGATGGGGTAGGGTGTACCGTTCACTCTTTGGCCACCCAGACTTGTAATACTGGCGCTATGGAAGTCCCATAGAAAAAAGGGTTTACGAAGTTTACATAAGTTGTTTTGTGGTAAGGCCAAAAAAGTGTGCGGTGACCCTAAACCTTCAAGACTCGTAATACCAGCGGGGACGTAAAAAAGCAGCGTTGGGACCTCTTAACGCTGCTTTTTTACCCTAACGCACAACTCGTAATGTAGCCGAGTGGATGGTCAAGCTGGATGAGGTCAGATACCCTGGTGGGCAGAAAAGGTATCAAATCGTGAGCCACAAGGGTACTCAAGTCAATCCGAGGGTCAGATCAGGTGACAGGCAAGAGGAGCCCAATAGATAAGCAAAGGTTGCAGCAGTCATTAGTAATACAGAACAGCGCACCCAGGAACACAAGGAACCAATTGGCAAGGAACTGAAGCCCAGGGTGCTTATTAAAAGACATGAAACCCAAGATTTTTCTTTCATGATTTAGGTAGAGAATACAATTTTATATAACTTTCCAGTTTACTTCTATTGTCAAATTTGCTTCATTCTCTTGGTATCATTTTGTTGAAGGAGCAGCAATGCACTACTGGTTTCTAACTTAACACATGGGTAAGCCAATGACAATCAGTATATATATATATATATATATATATATATATATATATACATATATATATATATATGTGCAGCCACCAATCAGCAGCTAGAACCTAGGTTCTTTGCTGCTCCTGAACTTACAAGATATACCCTTCAGCAAAGGATAACAATAGAAGGAAGCAAATTAAATAATAGAAGTGAATAGGAAAGTTGTTTAAAATTGTATGTTCTGTCTAAATCATGACTGTCTAATTATGACTTAACTGTCCCTTTAAGGCTAATAGTCCATAAGGCGCGCTAACATGAAGAGTCATGCCAGAAATAGCAATGTAACTATTAGTTATATTGTAGCTAGCTTAGGGTTTATTTAACAGGTAAGTATTTAGTTTTAAATAGGAATAATTTAGTTAATAATAGTAATTTTATTTAGATTTATTTTAATTATATTAAAGTTAGGGGGGTGTTAGGGTTAGACTTAGGTTTAGGGGTTAATACATTTAGTATAGTTGCGGCGACGTTGGGGGTGGCAGATTAGGGGTTAATAAATATAATGTAGGTGTCAGCGACGTTGGGACAGCAGATTAAGGGTTAATAAATATAATGTAGGTGTCAGCGACGTTGGGACAGCAGATTAAGGGTTAATAAATATAATGTAGGTGCCAGCGACGTTGGGGGCAGCAGATTAGGGGTTAATAAATATAATGTAGGTGCCAGCGACATTGGGGGCAGCAGATTAGGGGTTAATAAATATAATGTAGGTGGCGGCGATGTTGGGGGCAGCAGATTAGGGGTTAATAAATATAATGTAGGTGGCGGCGATGATTGGGGGCAGCAGATTAGGGGTTAATAAATATAATGTAGGTGGCGGCAATGTTGGGGGCAGCAGATTAGGGGTTAATAAATATAATGTAGGTGGCGGCGATGTTGGGGGCAGCAGATTAGGGGTTAATAAGTATAATGTAGGTGGCGGCGGTTTCCAGAGCGGCAGATTAGGGGCTAATAAGAATAATGTAGGTGTTGGCGATATCGTGGGTGGCAGATTAGGGGTTAATAAGTATAATATTAGGGGTGTTTAGACTCGGGGTTCATGTTAGGGTGTTAGATGTAAATATAAAATGTATTTCCCCATAGGAATCAATGGGGCTGCGTTACTGAGTTTTACGCTGCTTTTTGGCAGGTGTTAAACTTTTTTCAGCCAGCTTTCCCAGTTGATTCCTATGGGAAATTGTGCACGAGCACGTACGACCAGCTCACCGCTGACTTAAGCAGCGCTGGTATTGAAGTGCGGTAAGGAGCTAAATTTTGCTCAATGCTCACTTCTTGCCTTTTAATGCCGGGTTTGTAAAAACCCGTAATACCAGAGCTGTAGGTAAGTGAGCGGTGAGAGAAAACTGCTTGTTAGCACCGTCCAGCTCATAACAAAAAACTTGTAATCTGGCCGTTTGTCCCAGCCATTGGTGTGAGTGTTCCTGTTAATGGTTCTACAGAATGCACAGCTATGATTCTTGAAGTCCACTACCATAACTATGTTAAATGTAACTCATTACAGCAGAGGGATTCATAGAAAAATTTACGTGTCGGTCAAGTTCACCCTACTCAAATATTTTGTGATTCTTGATATCAAAATAACTGCTTAGTGACACTAATAACATACTATTGATTTGCCACTTGCTACTATAAAAAATTAAAAACTTTCTTTGCTGAAGGTTAAATTTCCTTTCCTCTAGCCTTTTGTGATAACTTCTTGTTACAAACATTTTTTGGTATAAACAGTGATCCTGCTATAGTTAAATAAAGAAAAGCCAAGATACTGTAAAACAGACTCAGTTTGGCTAACCTCTCATCATAATGTAAAAAATCCTCTCATTTTATTAATTTTTGGCTTCCCTTGAACCCTTTCTTAAAGGGACAATAAACACTTTGAGATAGCAATATAAAAATGATAAATCAGATATAAAAAATACTCTGCAATATACGTTCATTATTTATTTTGTCTCCGTTTCATATAATTACATTCTGAAATTGTGAACATTTCAGTTGCTGTTAGAAATGGAAGTGTAGAACACTGTTATATACAACATAGCCATTGGCTGCACACTCTAGTGACCTATTTATAACTGTCCCTAATTGGCCACAGCAGAGAAGGTAACCTAAGTTACAACATGGCAGCTCCCATTGTTTTATAGACACTAAAACTTTATACTTATTTTGTCAGTATTTAAACAGCTAATGAAACTTTAAAAAAAATCTACATGTTATTCTCAGACTAATCTTTTCTTTAAATGCATCATTCTATCTAGCATTTATTTTGGGCCAGATTACAAGTGTAGCACTAAATTTGCCTGTTTGCGGGCGCATGATAATTTACCAGCTGTTACAAGTGGCACTTATAAAATTAACCAGAGATCAGACATCTGGTTAATGTTAGAAATGTGGCACAAATGCCCCCAAAATACAGCCTAGTGTATGTTATTAAAAAATAAACAGCAAGATAACCAGTTATGCGCTAAACCAGGTGCGTAAATAACGCCAAAAATGAGCGGTATCGCACTCTCTATAGCGCTGCCATTACAAGTTACTGAATAACCTTCTTTTGTTGTGCGATATGGTTCGATAAGCTCCATACCGCACAAAACCCTAGACCTGACTTGATGTGCTTGTGCACGTTTTCCCCCATAGACATCAATAGAGAGAAAGTGTTAGAAAAAAACTAAAACCTGCAATCGCGGAATGACGATCACCGTAACGCAATCCCCAATGATGTCTATGGTGTCTATGGGGTAAAGAAAGTTATGTATAAATCTAGCACCCTATCATTAACCCCCTAGTCTAAATACTACTAATCCACCACCCCCAACATCGCCAACACTAAAGTTATTAACCCCTAAACCACCACCCTCTGACATCGCCAACGCTAAATAAGCATATTAACCCCTAAACCACTGACTCCCCACATCGCCAAAACTATAATAAAGTATTAACCCCTAAACCACCGGCCCCCCTCATCGCTACTACTAAAATAAATCTATTAACCACTAAACCGCCAGCCCACCACATCAATAATACTAAACTAAAACTATTAACCCCTAAATCGCCTACCCCCACATTGCAAAACACTAAATCAAAATATTAACCCCTGAACCCCCCTAACTTTAAATTAAAAGTACAATATAACTACCTTAAAATAAATAAAAACTTACCTGTGATATAAAAAAAAACTAAGATTAAACTATAAATTAAAGGGACAGTCTAGGCCAAAATAAACTTTCATGATTCAGATAGAGCATGTAATTTTAAACAATTTTCCAATTTACTTTTATCACCAATTTTGCTTTGTTCTCTTGGTATTCTTAGTTGAAAGCTTAACCTAGGAGGTTCATATGCTAATTTCTTAAACCTTGAAGCCCACCTCTTTCAGATTGCATTTTAACAGTTTTTCACCACTAGAGGGTGTTAGTTCACGTATTTCATATAGATAACACTGTGCTCGTGCACGAGAAGTTATCTGTGAGCAGGCACTGATTGGCTAGACTGCAAGTCTGTCAAAAGAACTGAAAAAAGGGGCAGTTTGCAGAGGCTTAGATACAAGATAATCACAGAGGTTAAAAGTATATTATTATAACTGTGTTGGTTATGCAAAACTGGGAAATGGGTAATAAAGGGATTATCTATCTTTTTAAACAATAAAAATTCTGGTGTAGACTGTCTCTTTAACCTAACATTACTGTTTAAAAAAAATTAAATAAAATAAAAATAAAAAAAAACTAAATTACAATATTAAAAAACCCTAACACTATGAAAAAAAAATAACATTACAAAAAAACCCCCACTAAATTACGAAAATTAAAAATAATCTAACATTACAAAAAACAATCGGCTAGATTACAAGTTTTGTGATATGAGGGGTGCGGTACTAACTTGCACGTTATTGTCACCGCTCACTTACCTACAGCACTGGTATTACAGGTATTCATAAACCCGGCGTTAACAGGCAAGAAGTGAGCGTAGAGCAAAATTGTGCTCCATACCTAGGCTGACCATATTGCCACTTTAAAAAGGGACACATATGAAAAATACATATGTCAGGGCTGTTTTCAGGGCTGTTTAAAGAAATGTTTTTGTATAAGAACCCTCACATATGTATTTTTCATATGTGTTCCTTCTTAAAGCGGCAATATGGTCAGCCTATCCATACCGCACTCCAATACCAGCGCTGCTTAAAGGGACACTGAACCCAAATTTTTTCTTTCGTGATTCAGACAGAGCATAACATTTTAAGCAAGTTTCTAATTTACTCCTATTATCAAATTTTCTTTATTCTCTTGATATCTTTATTTAAAATGCAAAAATGTAAGTTTAGATGCCGGTCCATTTTTTGGGAAACAACCTTGGTTGTCCTTGCTGATTGGTGGATAAATTCATCCACCAATAAAAAAGTGCTGTCCAGAGATCTGAACCAGGAAAAAAGTTTAGATGCCTTCTTTTTCAAATAAAGATAGCAAGAGAACAAAGAAAAATTGATAATAGGAGTAAATTATAAAGTTGCTTAAAATTGCATTCTCTATCTGAATCACGAAAGAAAAAACTTGGGTTCAGTGCACCTTTAAGTCAGCGGTGAGCTGGTTTTATGTGCTCGTGCACGATTTTCCCATTTTTCGACTTTCGACTCAATTTTCCGACTGAAAAAAAGCTTAGCACCTGCAATAAAGGAGCGTAAAGCTCCGTAACACGGCCCCATTGATTCCTATGGAGAAATAAAAGTTATGTTTACACCTAACACCCTAACATGAACCCCGAGTCTAAACACCCCTAATCTTACACTTATTAACCCCTAATCTGCCGCCCCCAACATCGCCGACACCTACATTATACTTATTAACCCCTAATTTGCCGGATATCGACGCCACTATAATAAACATATTAATCCCTAAACCGCCGTACTCCCGCATCGTAAACACTAGATAAATATTATTAAACCCTAATCTGCCGCCCCCAACGTCGCCGCCCCTATACTAAATTTATTAACCCCCTAAACCTAAGTCTAACCCTAACCCTAACACCCCCTAACTTAAATATAATTAAAATAAATCTAAATAAAACCTACTATTAATAACTAAATAATTCCTATTTAAAACAAAATACTTACCTGTAAAATAAACCCTAAACTAGCTACAATATAACTAATAGTTACATTGTAGCTAGCTTAAAGTTTTTATTTATTTTACAGGCAAGTTTGTATTTATTTTAACTAGGTAAAATAGTTACTAAATAGTTCTTAACTATTTACTAACTACCTAGTTAAAATAAATACACATTTACCTGTAAAATAAAACCTAACCTGAGTTACACTAACACCTAACCTTACACTAAAATTAAATAAATTACCTAAATTAAATACAATTACCTAAATTACAAAAAAAAAACACTAAATTACACAAAATAAAAAAAGAAATTATCAGATATTTAAACTAGTTACAACTAATCTAATAGCCCTATCAAAATAAAAAAGCCTGCCCAAAATAAAAAAAAACCCTAGCCTAAATTAAACTACCAATAGCCCTTAAAAGGGCCTTTTGCGGGGCATTGCCCCAAAGAAATCAGCTCTTTTACCTGTAAAAAAAAATACAAATAACCCCCCAACAGTAAAACTCACCACCCACACAACCAACCCCCCAAATAAAATCCTAACTAAAATAACCTAAGCTCCCCATTGCCCTGAAAAGGGCATTTGTATGGGCATTGCCCTTAAAAGGGCATTTAGCTCTTTTTCAATTGCCAAAAGCCCAAATCTAAAACTAAAACCCACCCAATAAACCCTTAAAAAACCTAACAGTAACCCCTGAAGATCCACTTTTTGAAGACCGGACATCCATCCTCAACGAAGCCGGGAGAAGTCCTCAGCGAAGCGGCAAGAATTCCTCAACGAAGCCGGGAGAAGTCTTCATCCAAGTCAGTAGAAGTGGTCCTCCAGACGGGCAGAGGTCTTCATCCAGACGGCATCTTCTATCTTCATCCATCTGGCGCGGAGCGGGTCCATCTTCAAACATCCGGAGCGGAGCAACCTCTTCTTCCGATGACTAACGACGAATGTAGGTTCCTTTAAATGACGTCATCCAAGATGGCGTCCCTTCAATTCCGATTGGCTGATAGAATTCTATCAGCCAATCAGAATTAAAGGTGACCTTTCTGAATGCTCACAAGAGCTGCTGGTGCAACGCCGCCCCCTGCTGACTCGTGGCCAATCGGCCGCCACCAAGGAGGTGTCAATCAACCGATCGTATTCGATTGGGTTGAATTGCTGCGATTCCTGTCCGCCTCATCAGAGCAGGTGGACAGGGTTATGAAGCAGCGGTCTTTAGTTGCTTCATAACTGGTGTTTCTGGCGAGTTTGAAGACTCGCCAGAAACGCGGCCCTTCAAGCTCCATACGGAGCTTGATAAATGGGCCTCTAGGGGTTAATAAATGTAGGTAGGTGGCGGTGATGTTAGGGGCAGCAGATTAGGGGTTAATAATATTTAACTAGTGTTTGCGAGGCGGGAGTGCAGCGGTTTAGGGGTTAATATGTTTATTCTAGTGGCGGCGATGTCTGGAGCGGCAGATTAGGGGATAATAATTTTATTTTAATGTTTGCGATGCGGGAGGGCCTCGGTTTAGTGGTTAATAGGTAGTTTTTGGGTGTTAGTGTACTTTTTAACACTTTAGTTAGAGTTTTATGCTACTGCTTTGTAGTGTAAAACTCCTAACTACTGACTTTAGAATGCGTTACGAATCTTGCGGGATAGGCTGCACCGCTCACTTTTTGGCCTCCCAGAAAAAGCTTGTAATATCGGCGCTATGAAAGTCCCATTTAAAAAAGACTTTACGCAAATTGCGTAAGTTAATTTGCGGCACGGCCAAAAAAGTGTGCGGTGCCCCTAAACCTGCAAGGCTCGTAATAGCAGCGGGAGTGAAAAAGCAGCGTTATGAGCCTTAACGCTGCTTTTTTACTCATACCGCAAGACTCGTAATCTAGCTGAAAAAACACTAAAATTACAAAAAAATAAAAAACACTAAAATTACGAAAAATAAAAAAACACTAAGATAACAAAAAATAATAAACGAAATTATCCAAATAATAAAAATTAAACCTAATCTAATAGCCCTAAAAGGGCATTTCGTAGGGCAGCTCTTTGACATAATAACATTACAAAGTCCCCCCTAACAGTAAACCCCCCCCCACCCAACCAACCCCCAAAATAAAAAACCTAAATTAAAAAAAATCTAAGCTACCCATCTGTATGAGCAATCAGCTCTTTTAAGCCCAATAAAATAAAAAAAGCCCTAATCTAAAAAAAAAAAACGCCCAAAAAGATAAAAAAAAGACATATTCTAAAAAAAAAACACCCAAAAAAAAACACTTACCCCAGAAAATCTTCTCACAGTTCCTGAAGTCCGGTAATCCATCTTCATCCAGGCGGCGAGAACTCTTCATCCAGACAACGACATCTTCCTCCTTTGCGGTGGCACGGAGCTTACCAGGACCAGTGGTGACGACGACATCCAGCGCAGAGTCTCCTCTTCATGCGATCACCACCGCACACTGAAGCTTGAATGGAAGGTACCCCTTTTATATTGGAGTATCCTTGCATTCCTATTGGCTGAAAAATTTCAAATCAGCCAATAGGATGAGAGCTGCTTAAATTCTATTGGCTCTTCAAATCAGCCAATAGAATTTAAGCAGCTCTCATCCTATTGGCTGATTTGAATTTTTCAGCCAATAGGAATCCAAAGTTACCCCAATTTAAAAGGGGTACCTTGCATTCAAGCTTCAATTTGTGGCGGTGATAGCATGAATAGGAGGCTCTGCACTGGATGACATCATCGCCGCCGGTCCTTGTCAGCTTCCACGCCACCGGGAGGAAGATAGTAAATGCCCCCGCAATGGAGGAAGATGTCACAGCCTGGATGAAGATAGATGTCCGGACTTCAGGAACTGTGGGTAGATTTTCTGAGGTTAGTGTTACGTCTTTTATTTATTTTTTTGGGTGGGTTTTTTTTTTTTATAGATTAGGGCATTTTTTTATTTTAATGGGCACAAAAGAGCTGATTGCCCTTTTAAGAGCAATGCCCATACAAATGCCCTTTAAGGGGCAATGGGTAGCTTAGGTTTTTTATTTTTGGGGGTTGGTTGGTTGGGGGGGTTACTTTTAGGGGAGTCTTTGTCATTTTATTATGAAAAAAGCTGTTTAATTTAGGGCAATGCCCTACAAAAGGCCCTTTAAAGGGCTATTGGTAGTTTATTGATAGATTAGGGGCTGTTTTAATTTGGGGTGGCTTTTTTGTTTTTATAGGGCTATTAGATTACGTTTAATTTTTATTATTTTGGATAATTTTGTTTTTTGTTTTTGTAATCGTAGTGTTTTTTTATTTTTCATAATTTTAGTGATTTTTGTTTTTTGTAATGTCAGATAATTCGTATTTCATAATTTAGTGTTTGTTTATTTTTGTAATGTTAGGTTGGAGTATTTTTCGTAGTGTTAGGATTTTTTAATATTGTAATTTTTTTTTTTTTATTTTTAGCTTATTTCATTTTTTTTTAAATAGGACTGTTAGGTTAATTTATAGTTTAATTTTAGTAAGTTTTTATTTATTTTAAGGTAGTTATATTGCACTTTTAATTTAAAGTTAGGGGGGCTGGCGGGTTAGGGGTTAATAGTTTTAGTTTAGTATTATCGATGTGGGGGCCGGAGGTTTAGGGGTTAATAGAGTTATTTTAGTAGTAGCGATGTGGGAGACCGGCGGTTTAGGGGTTAATAGATTTATTATAGTAGTAGCGATGTGGGGGGACAGCGGTTTAGGGGTTAATAGTTTCACATAAATATATATGTATATACACAAAATAACACACAAATATATATGTATATACACATAGCAAAACATAAATTTGTATGTATATACACAAAGTAACACATAAATATATATGTATATACACACATATTAACACATACATATATATGTATATACACATCCATATATATGTACATACACATAGTAACACATAAATATATATGTATATACACATAGTAAAACATAAATATATATGTATAGACACATAGTAACACATAAATATATATGTATATACACATAGTAACACATAAATATATATGTATATACACATAATAACACATAAATATATATGTATATACACATAGTAACACATAAATATATATGTATATACACATATAGAAACACATAAATATATATGTATATACACATAATAACACATAAATATATATGTATATACACATAGTAACACAAAAATATATATGTATATACACATAATAACACATAAATATATATGTATATACACATA
Organism: Bombina bombina; assembly: GCF_027579735.1. Taxonomy (NCBI): domain Eukaryota; kingdom Metazoa; phylum Chordata; class Amphibia; order Anura; family Bombinatoridae; genus Bombina; species Bombina bombina. The sequence goes on from NC_069504.1 coordinate 25,654,886, forward strand.
ATAACACATAAATATATATGTATATACACATAGTAACACATAAATATATATGTATATACACATAGTAACACATAAATATATATGTATATACACATAATAACACATAAATATCTATGTATATACACATACTAACACATTAATATATATGTATATACACATAGTAACACATAAATATATATATATATATATATATACATAGTAACACATAAATATATATGTATATACACATAGTAACACATAAATATATATGTATATACACATAGTAACACATAACTATATATGTATATACACATAGTAACACATAAATATATATGTATATACACATAATAACACATAAATATATATGTATATACACATAATAACACATACATATATATGTATATACACATACTAACACATACATATATATGTATATACACATAAATATATATGTATATACACAAAGTAACACATAAATATATATGTATATACACACATATTATCACATAAATATATATGTATATACACATAGTAACACATAAATATTTATGTATATACACATACTAACACATAAATATATATGTATATACACATAGTAACACATAAATATATATGTATATACACATAGTAACACATAAATATATATGTATATACACATAGTAACACATAAATATATATGTATATACGCATACTAACACATAAATATATATGTATATACAAATAGTAACACATAAATATATATGTATATACACATAATAACATAAATATATATGTATATACACATAGTAACACATAAATATATATGTATATACACATAGTAACACATAAATATATATGTATATACACATAATAACATAAATATATATGTATATACACATAGTAACACATAAATATATATGTATATACACATAGTAACACATAAATATATATGTATATACACATAGTAACACATAAATATATATGTATATACACATACTAACACATAAATATATATGTATATACACATAATAACACAAAAATATATATGTATATACACATAGTAACACATAAATATATATGTATATACACATAATAACATAAATATATATGTATATACACACAGCAACACATAAATATATATATATGTATATACACATAGTAACACATAAATATATATGTATATACACATAATAACACATATATATATATATATATATATGTATATACACATACTAACACATAAATATATATGTATATACACATAGTAACACATAAATATATATGTATATACACATAGTAACACATAAATATATATGTATATACACATAGTAACACATAAATATATATGTATATACACATAGTAACACATAAATATATATGTATATACACATAGTAACACATTAATATATATGTATATACACATAGTAACACATAAATACATATGTATATACACATAATAACACATAAATATGTATGTATATACAATCCATATAATAACACATAAATATATATGTATATACACATAGTAACACATAAATATATATGTATATACGCACACTAACACATAAATATATATGTATATACAAATAGTAACACAACACATAAATATATATGTATATACACATAGTAACACATAGATATATATGTATATACACATAGTAACACATAAATATATATGTATATACATATAGTAACACATAAATATATATGTATATACGCATAGTAACACATAAATATATATGTATATACACATAATAACACATAAATATATATGTATATACACATAGTAACACATAAATATATATATATATACACACATAGTAACACATAAATATATATGTATATACACATAGTAACACATAAATATATATGTATATACACATAATAACACATAAATATATATGTATATACACATAATAACACATATATATATATATATGTATATACACATAGTAACACATAAATATATTTGTATATACACATAGTAACACATAAATATATATGTATATACACATAGTAACACATAAATATATAAATATATATATATATATATATATATACACATAGTAACACATAAATAAATATATATATATATATATATATATACGCATAGTAACACATAAATATATATGTATATACACATAGTAACACATAAATATATATGTATATACACATAGTAACACATAAATATATATGTATATACACATAATAACACATAATTATATATATGTATATACACATACTAACACATAAATATATATGTATATATACATAGTAACCATAAATATATATGTATATACACATACTAACACATAAATATATATGTATATACATATAATAACACATAAATATATAAGTATATACACATAGTAACACAAATATATATGTATATACACATAATAACACATAAATATATATGTATATACACATAATAACACATAAATATATATGTATATAACATAATAACACATAAATATATATGTATATACACATAATAACATAAATATATCTGTATATACACATAATAACACGTAAATATATATCTATATAACATAATAACACATAAATATATATGTATATACACATAGTAACACATAAATATATATGTATATACACACAGTAACACATAAATATATATGTATATACACATAGTAACACATAAATATATATGTATATACACATAGTAACACATAAATATATATGTATATACACACAGTAACACATAAATATATATGTATATACACATAATAACATAAATATATATGTATATACACATAATAACATAAATATATATGTATATACACACAGTAACACATAAATATATATATATGTATATACACATAGTAACACATAAATATATATGTATATACACATAATAACATAAATATATATGTATATACAAATAGTAACACATAAATATATATGTATATACACATAATAACATAAATATATATGTATATACACATAGTAACACATAAATATATATGTATATACACATAGTAACACATAAATATATATGTATATACACATAATAACATAAATATATATGTATATACACATAATAACATAAATATATATGTATATACACACAGTAACACATAAATATATATGTATATACACACAGTAACACATAAATATATATGTATATACACATAATAACATAAATATATATGTATATACACATAATAACATAAATATATATGTATATACACACAGTAACACATAAATATATATATATGTATATACACATAGTAACACATAAATATATATGTATATACACATAATAACATAAATATATATGTATATACAAATAGTAACACATAAATATATATGTATATACACATAATAACATAAATATATATGTATATACACATAGTAACACATAAATATATATGTATATACACATAGTAACACATAAATATATATGTATATACACATAATAACATAAATATATATGTATATACACACAGTAACACATAAATATATATATATGTATATACACATAGTAACACATAAATATATATGTATATACACATAATAACATAAATATATATGTATATACACATAGTAACACATAAATATATATGTATATACACATAGTAACACATAAATATATATATATATATATATATATATATATACGCATAGTAACACATAAATATATATGTATATACACATAGTAACACATAAATATATATGTATATACACATAGTAACACATAAATATATATGTATATACACATACTAACACATAAATATATATGTATATACACATAATAACACATAAATATATATGTATATACACATAGTAACACATAAATATATGTATATACACATAGTAACACATAAATATATATGTATATACACATAGTAACACATAAATATATATGTATATACACATAGTAACACATAAATACATATGTATATACACATAATAACACATAAATATGTATGTATATACAATCCATATAATAACACATAAATATATATGTATATACATATAGTAACACATAAATATATATGTATATACGCATAGTAACACATAAATATATATGTATATACACATAATAACACATAAATATATATGTATATACACATAGTAACACATAAATATATATGTATATACACATAATAACACATAAATATATATGTATATACACATAATAACACATATATATATGTATATACAAATAGTAACACATAAATATATTTGTATATACACATAGTAACACATAAATATATATGTATATACACATAGTAACACATAAATAGATATGTATATACACATAATAACATAAATATATATGTATATACACATAGTAACACATAAATATATTTGTATATACACATAGTAACACATAAATATATATGTATATACACATACTAAGTAAGTTCAGAGTGTGGAGCTACACCCAATAGACCCTTTCAAAATTTGCAATATCATAGGTCAAGGATATCTCTAATATCCAATATATGTATAGTATATACACACATATATATACATATATACACATAGTAACACATAAATATATAAATATATATATACACATAGTAACACATAAATATATATATATGTATATACGCATAGTAACACATAAATATATATGTATATACACATAATAACACATAAATATATATGTATATACACATAATAACACATAAATATATATGTATATACACATAGTAACACATAAATATTTATGTATATACACATAATAACACATAAATATATATGTATATACACATAATAACACATAAATATATATGTATATACACATAGTAACACATAAATATATATGTATATACACATAATAACACATAAATATATATGTATATACACATAGTAACACATAAATAAATATATATATACACATAGTAACACATAAATATATATGTATATACACATAGTAACACATAAATATATAAATATATATATATATATATATATACACATAGTAACACATAAATATATATATATATATATATATATATATATATATATATATATACGCATAGTAACACATAAATATATATGTATATACACATAGTAACACATAAATATATATGTATATACACATAGTAACACATAAATATATATGTATATACACATAATAACACATAATTATATATATGTATATACACATACTAACACATAAATATATATGTATATATACATAGTAACCATAAATATATATGTATATACACATACTAACACATAAATATATATGTATATACATATAATAACACATAAATATATAAGTATATACACATAGTAACACAAATATATATGTATATACACATAATAACACAAAAATATATATGTATATACACATAATAACACATAAATATATATGTATATAACATAATAACACATAAATATATATGTATATACACATAATAACATAAATATATCTGTATATACACATAATAACACATAAATATATATCTATATAACATAATAACACATAAATATATATGTATATACACATAGTAACACATAAATATATATGTATATACACATACTAACACATAAATATATATGTATATACACATAGTAACACATAAATATATATGTATATACACATAATAACACATAAATATATATGTATATACACATAGTAACACATAAATATATATGTATATACACATAATAACACATAAATATGTATGTATATACACATACTAACACATAAATATATATGTATATACACATAATAACACATAAATATATATGTATATACACATAATAACACATAAATATATATGTATATACACATAGTAACACATAAATATATATGTATATACACATACTAACACATAAATATATATGTATATACACATAGTAACACATAAATATATATGTATATACACATAGTAACACATAAATATATATGTATATACACATAGTAACACATAAATATATATGTATATACACATAGTAACACATAAATATATATGTATATACACATACTAACACATAAATATATATGTATATACACATAGTAACACATAAATATATATATATATACACATAGTAACACATAATTATATCTGTATATACACATAATAACACATAAATATAAATGTATATACACATAGTAACACATAAATATATATGTATATACACATAGTAACACATAAATATATATGTATATACACATAGTAACACATAAATATATATGTATATACACATAGTAACACATAAATATATATGTATCCTATCCTATACATATGTTTTTATGTTTGTTGCCATTGTTGAGCTACTTACCCCCTTTGCTGCGCAATGTTCTGATGCCGTCTCTGACGGTATCAAATCGAGGCTCCCATAGGAACCCATGAAAACACACTCTCCTGAGCACAATGCTTCCCAGCAATACGAACGCGAGGTTGCGTTTGCATCGCTGAAAACTTGTAATACCAATACACTTTAGCCTGCGCTGGTATTACACAGTGGAGCACTAATATTACTTTCATGAAAGCGAGATTTAGCGCTCCACTTGTGATCTGGCCCTTAGTGTTTAATGTCCCTTTAATATTAAATACCTTTTTTTAATATGATATGTTCAAAACACCATATTCAAGGAGAGATTGTACAAGATGCAAACTTGTAGAATTACCTATGTTCCCTTGCATCTATGACCTGCTATGCTTGTTAATATCTTATCATCTACAATCTGATTCTATTGTTTAAATTATTAATAGCTACTAAAAAGTTAAAATAATTGGACAAAGAATCAAGGGTTTAAAAATGACATCGAGCATTTTTTTAAACTAGCTTTAGACAAATGAAATGTTATCATTTGGGAATTCTATGTCCCTTTAATGTGAAATAAAAGATGTAAGTTTAAAAACAAATACAGAAGAAAAAATCATTTAGAAATGGATTGTAATATATCTTTCTCGAGGCTTTTGCAATTTTTATCCAAAAGCTTCAACTGCCCCATATGACATTTCTGCCGCCATACGGTGAGAAGTACAGTTTGTATTTTGTGCTGAGGTGCAGCAGTGAGTCAGGAGGCGTAAAACTACCTGTGTTCTGACGTCTATAAATTAGTAGATGTGATTAATTCATCTGAGGATACTTATGACTACTTGCTGCTTTGATCCATTACGCGCTCACGCTATATAATGTTGTCACACATGTTTGCTGGCGGAGAGTGACTGGAGCTGTTAAACAGTGAAATGATTTCTCATCATTATTATTCAGTGTAACACGCCAGAAGCTACAATGTATTGGCACAGAATACCGAATGGATGTCAGGAATTTGCTTTGGCAGAGCTACTGATGCTGTAACCGTCCAAACATGTAGCTAAAGGCTGCAACAGACTTTTATTGGGAAAGGGAAAGAGATAAAATATAAATACAATGGTGCCGAATTATCACGCTCCGAATGGAGCTTTATGCCCAGAACCATAAAGATCGCTGCTCAATAACTTGTCCGCCTGCTCTGAGGTGGCCGACAGAAATCAACCTGATCGAATACGATCGGGTTGATTGACACCCCCTGCTAGCGGCCAATCTGCAGGGGGCAGTATTGCACAAGCAGTTCTGGGGAACTGCTTGTGCAATGATAAATGCAGACAGCGTATGCTGTCGGCATTTATCGATGTGCAGCGGAACTGATACACTACATCGTATCATGTCCGCTCGCACTTTGATTAATATGCCGCATTGTATAGAAGTATCCAAAATCATTATGTATCACTAAAAATCTATTTATATTAAGTAATAATAAAGTGGCAGATAAAATCCATTATTTCCTTCATTTAAATAGAAAATAAGGGCTACATTACCAGTGTTGCGCTAGCTGTTGCGTGAGCAGAAAGGGGTTATCATGGCTCTGTGCTCGTCAGAATTCGTGCAGGTATTACAAGTTGAAAGTAAACGCATTAGCTCAAGCGCAATTGAATTTAACGCACAGCGGGATAGTGTGACTTCAGAGCTGTGGCTAACTGTTACGCTCGACTAAAAAGTTGCACAAAAAACATTAAAAATACATTTAAAAGTACAGTTACACTCATAATAACACTATCTAAAAAAAAATATTTAAAAGAAAATTGCAATAAAAAGTTATAAGGTCTCAAACATAGGAGGTGTCAGGTGTTAAAAAAGGCTACAAAGGGCTTTAACATAGAGGTACATAGATATACATGTCTAAAGATGGATATGTATGTATATATATGTATGTATGTGTATATATATATATATATGTGTGTGTGTCTTTATATTTGTATATGTGTGTATATGTATGTATATATATATATATATATATATATATATATATATATGTGTGTGTGTGTGTGTGTGTACATAAGTATTTATATTTGTGTACATATGTATTTATGTATTTATATGTGTGTATATATGTATTTACAGACATATATACACATATAAACACATATAAAGACATGTACACATAGATAGACATCTATACTATAATCGCGTCTGTCACCGTCGTCAGTTGCACACGCAGCCAAAAGAATCCACCTGGATGCAGCGTAGCCAAACGAAGTATTAAGAAAAAAACACCTAAGCGCAAGAACAAAATATTAACAAAAAACACGTAACTTCACACACGAAATTACAAAAAAACCTAACCGGCCGCACAAAATAATAAAAAAACCTAATCGCCCTCACGAAGTATTAACAAAAAAAAAACTAACCGCCTGCGCAAATTATTAACAAAAAACACCTAACCGCCAACCCCCAGAACATCGCTAAATAATAAAGTAATTAACCCCTAATCCGCAAATTAAACAACGCAAATAACATAATTAAAATATTATCCCCTAAACTGCCAAACCCCCATTGCAATAAACCTAATTAACCTATTAACCCCTAAACCACCAACCCCCCACATCGCAATTAACCTAATAACTCCTAATCCGCCAAGCCCCCACAACGCAAATGACTCATTTAATTTCTAAGCCCCCTAACCTAACACCTCCTAAATTAACCCCAATTACATAAAATAAAATAATAACATTACTAAGATTAAAGGGACATAAAACACAATTTTTTTCTTTCATGATTTACATAGAACACACAATTTTAAACAACTTTCTCATTTACTTCTATTATCAAATTTTCTTTTATTTTCTTGTTATCCTTTGTTGAAAAGCAGAAATGTAAGCTCAAGAGTGTGCACGTGTTTGCAGCACTATATAGCAGCAGTTTTGCAACAATGTTATATATTAGCAAGACCACTAGATGGCAGCACCATTTCCATTTCATGTGCTTCAGGCATGTGACCGCTACCTACCTAGGTTTCTCTTTAACAAAGAATAACATGAGAATGAAATAAATTTGATAATAGAAGTAAATTGGAAACTTTTGAAAAATTGTAGTCTCTATCTGAATCATGAAATAAGTTTTTTTGGGGTTAAATGACCCTTTAAATTAAATAAACCTAAAATTACAAAAAATAAAAAAGTCTAAAATTACAGAAAAAAATAAACAACATTATCAAAAATAAAATAATTAAACCTAATCTAATACCCTTAGGAAAATAAAAAAGCCCCCCCAAAATAAAAACAACACCTAATCTAAACTAAACCACCAATAGCCCTTAAAAGGGTCTTTTGTAAGGCATTGCCCTAAGTTAAACAGCTCTTTTACCTAAAAAAATTACCAATTAGCCCCTAACAGTAAACCCCCCCCACTCAACCAACCCCCCAAAATAAAAAAACCTAAGTCTAAAAAAACCTAAGCTACCCATTGCCACTAAAGGGGCATTTGCATGGGCATTACACATAAAAGGGCAATCAGCTCTTTTACAAACAGCTCTTTTGTGCCCATAAAAAAAAAAAATCCCTAATCTAAAAAAAAAAAATAACTCCCACCCAAAAAAAAAAAACCTAAGTCTAACCCCGAAATAGGTACTCACAGTTCCTAAAGTCCGGCGGCGAAGGTCTTCTTCAAGGCGGTGAAGGTCTTCATCCAGCCCGGGGAGATTTTCTATCTTCATCCAGGTGATCGCAGAGTGCAGATGATCGCAGAGCAGGACCAGCGGACGCGGGCAGGACTGGCGTGGAAGTTCCTCTTTATGCAGATTCCGTCGCACACTGAAGATTGAATGCAAGGTACCCCATTTATATTGGGGTACCTTGCATTCCTATTGGCTGAAATTTTGAAATCGGCTAATAGGATGAGAGCAACTGAATTTCTATTGGCTGATTTTAACAGTCAATAGGATTTTAGTAGCTCTCATCCTATTGGCTGATTTCAAAATTTCAGCCAATAGGAATTTAAGGTACCCCAATATAAAATGGGGTACCTTGCATTCAATCTTCAGTGTGCGACGGAATCTGCATAAAGAGGAACTTCCACGCCAGTCCTGCCCGCGTCGCTGGTCCTGCTCTGCGATCATCTGCACTCTGCGATCCACCTGGATGAAGATAGAAAATCTCCCCGGGCTGGATGAAGACCTTCACCGCCTTGAAGAAGACCTTCGCCGCCGACTTTAGGAACTGTGATACCCTATTTCGGGGTTAGACTTAGGTTTTTTTTTTTTGGGTGGGAGTTATTTTTTTTTTTAGATAGGGATTTTTTTTTTTTATGGGCACAAAAGAGCTGTTTGTAAAAGAGCTGATTGCCCTTTTATGTGTAATGCCCATGCAAATGCCCCTTTAGTGGCAATGGGTAGCCTTAGGTTTTTTTAGACTTAGGTTTTTTTATTTTGGGGGGTTGGTGAGTGGGGGGGGGTTTACTGTTAGGGGCTAATTGGTAATTTTTTTAAGGTTAAAAGAGCTGTTTAACCTTAGGGGCAATGCCTTACAAAAGACCCTTTTAAGGGCTATTGGTGGTTTAGTTTAGATTAGGTGTTGTTTTTATTTTGGGGGGCTTTTTTATTTTCCTAAGGGTATTAGATAGGTTTAATTATTTTATTTTTGATAATGTTGTTTATTTTCTTTTCTGTAATTTTAGACTTTTTTATTTTTTTGTAATTTAGGTTTATTTAATTTAAAGGGTCATTTAACCCCAAAAAAAAACCTTATTTCATGATTCAGATAGAGAACTACAATTTTTCAAAAGTTTCCAATTTACTTCTATTATCAAATTTATTTCATTCTCATGTTATTCTTTGTTAAAGAGAAACCTAGGTAGGTAGCGGTCACATGCCTGAAGCACATGAAATGGAAATGGTGCTGCCATCTAGTGGTCTTGCTAATATATAACATTGTTGCAAAACTGCTGCTATATAGTGCTGCAAACACGTGCACACCTCTTGAGCTTACATTTCTGCTTTTCAACAAAGGATAACAAGAAAAATAAAAGAAAATTTGATAATAGAAGTAAATGAGAAAGTTGTTTTAAAATTGTGTGTTCTATGTAAAATCATGAAAGAAAAAATTGTGTTTTATGTCCCTTTAATCTTAGTAATGTTATTATTTTATTTATGTAATTGGGGTTAATTTAGGAGGTGTTAGGTTAGGGGGCTTAGAAATAATGAGTCATTTGCGTTGTGGGGGCTTGGCGGATTAGGAGTTATTAGGTTAATTGCGATGTGGGGGTTGGTGGTTTAGGGGTTAATAGGTTAATTAGGTTTATTGCAATGGGGGTTTGGCAGTATTAGAGGGATAATATTTTAATTATGTTATTTGCGTTGTTTAATTTGCGGATTAGGGGTTAATTACTTTATTTATTTTAGCGATGTTCTGGGGGTTGGCGGTTAGTGTTTTTTGTTAATAATTTGCGCAGGCGGTTAGTTTTTTTTTGTTAATACTTCAGTGAGGGCGATTAGGTTTTTTTATTATTTTGTGCGCCGGTTAGGTTTTTTTGTAATTTCGTGTGTGAAGTTACGTGTTTTTTTGTTAATATTTTTGTTCTTGCGCTTAGGTGTTTTTTTCTTAATACTTCGTTTGGCTACGCTGCATCCAGGTGGAGTCTTTTGGCTGCGTGTGCAACTGACGACGTGACAGACGCGATTATAGTATAGATGTCTATCTATGTGTACATGTCTTTATAGTGTTTATATGTGTATATATGTCTGTAAATACATATATACACACATATAAATACATAAATACATATGTACACAAATATAAATACTTATGTACACACACACACACACACACATATATATATATATATATATATATATATATATATATACATACATATACACACATATACAAATATAAAGACACACACACATATATATATATATATACACATACATACATATATATACATACATATCCATCTTTAGACATGTATATCTATGTACCTCTATGTTAAAGCCCTTTGTAGCCTTTTTTAACACCTGACACCTCCTATGTTTGAGACCTTATAACTTTTTATTGCAATTTTCTTTTTAAATATTTTTTTTTAGATAGTGTTATTATGAGTGTAACTGATACTTTTAAATGTATTTTTAATGTTTTTTGTGCAACTTTTTAGTCGAGCGTAAAACAGTTAGCCCACTGCTCTGAAGTCACACTATCCCGCTGTGCGTTAAATTCAATTGCGCTTGAGCTAATGCGTTTACTTTCAACTTGTAATACCTGCACGAATTCCTGGACGAGCACAGAGCCATGATAACCCCTTTCTGCTCACGCAACAGCTAGCGCAACACTGGTAATGTAGCCCTTATTTTCTATTTAAATGAAGGAAATAATGGATTTTATCTGCCACTTTATTATTACTTAATATAAATAGATTTTTAGTGATACATAATGATTTTGGATACTTCTATACAATGCGGCATAATTAATCAAAGTGCGAGCGGAACATGATACGATGTAGTGTATCAGTTCCGCTGCACATCGATAAATGCCGACAGCATACGCTGTCTGCATTTATCATTGCACAAGCAGTTCCCCAGAACTGCTTGTGCAATACTGCCCCCTGCAGATTGGCCGCTAGCAGGGTGGTGTCAATCAACCCGATCGTATTCGATCAGGTTGATTCTGTCGGCCACCTCAGAGCAGGCGGACAAGTTATTGAGCAGCGATCTTTATGGTTCTGGGCATAAAGCTCCATTCGGAGCGTGATAATTCGGCACCATTGTATTTATATTTTATCTCTTTCCCTTTCCCCAATAAAAGTCTGTTGCAGCCTTTAGGCTACATGTTTGGACGGTTACAGCATCAGTAGCTCTGCCAAAGCAAATTCCTGACATCCATTCGGTAATTCTGTGCCAATACATTGTAGCTTCTGGCGTGTTACACTGAATAATAATGATGAGAAATCATTTCACTGTTTAACAGCTCCAGTCACTCTCCGCAGCAAACATGTGTGACAACATTATATAGCGTGAGCGCGTAATGGATCAAAGCAGCAAGTAGTCATAAGTATCCTCAGATGAATAATCACATCTACTAATTTATAGACGTCAGAACACAGGTAGTTTTACGCCTCCTGACTCACTGCTGCACCTCAGCACAAAATACAAACTGTACTTCTCACCGTATGGCGGCAGAAATGTCATATGGGGCAGTTGAAGCTTTTGGATAAAAATTGCAAAAGCCTCGAGAAAGATATATTTACAATCCATTTCTAAATGATTTTTTCTTCTGTATTTGTTTTTAAACTTACATCTTTTATTTCACATTAAAGGGACATAGAATTCCCAAATGATAACATTTCATTTGTCTAAAGCTAGTTTAAAAAATGCTCGATGTCATTTTTAAACCTTGATTCTTTGTCCAATTATTTTAACTTTTTAGTAGCTATTAATATTTTAAACAATTAGAAATCAGATTGTAGATGATAAGATATTAACAAGCATAGCAGGTCATAGATGCAAGGGAACATAGGTAATTCTACAAGTTTGCATCTTGTACAATCTCTCCTTGAATATGGTGTTTTTGAACATATCATATTAAAAAATGGTATTTAATATTAAAGGGGACATTAAACACTAAGGGCCCAGATCACAAGTGGAGCGCTAAATCTCGCTTTCATGAAAGTAATATTAGTGCTCCACTGTGTAATACCAGCGCAGGCTAAAGTGTATTGGTATTACAAGTTTTCAGCGATGCAAACGCAACCTCGCGTTCGTTATTGCTGGGAAGCATTGTGCTCAGGAGAGTGTGTTTTCATGGGTTCCTATGGGAGCCTCGATTTGATACCGTCAGAGACGGCATCAGAACATTGCGCAGCAAAGGGGGTAAGTAGCTCAACAATGGCAACAAACATAAAAACATATGTATAGGATTGGATACAATATATATTTATGTGTTACTATGTGTATACTACATATATATTTATGTGTTACTATGTGTATATACATATATATTTATGTGTTACTATGTGTCTATACATATATATTTATGTGTTACTATGTGTATATACATTTATATTTATGTGTTATTATGTGTATATACAGATATAATTATGTGTTACTATGTGTATATATATATATATTTATTGTGTTACTATGTGTATAAACATATATATTTATGTGTTAGTATGTGTATATACATATATAATTATGTGTACTATGTGTATATACATATATATTTATGTGTTACTATGTGTATATACATATATATTTATGTGTTACTATGTGTATATAACATATATATTTATGTGTTACTATGTGTATATACATATATATTTATGTGTTAGTATGTGTATATACATATATATTTATGTGTTACTATGTGTATATATACATATATATTTATGGTTTATTATGTGTATATACATATATATTTATGTGTTATTATGTGTATATAATATATATTTATGTGTTAGTATGTGTATATACATACATATTTATGTGTTATTATGTGTATATACATATATATTTTATGTGTTACTATGTGTATATACATATATATTTATGTGTTATTATGTGTATATACATATATATTTATGTGTTACTATGTGTATATACATATATATTTATGTGTTAGTATGTGTATATACATATATATTTATGTGTTAACTATGTGTATATACATATTATTTATGTGTTATTATGTTATAGTGATATATATTTATGTGTTATTATGTGTATATACAGATATATTTATGTTATTATGTGTATATACATATATATTTATGTGTTATTATGTTATATACATATATATTTATGTGTTATTATGTGTATATACATATATATTTTTGTGTTATTTCTGTGTATATACATATATATTTGTGTTACTATGTGTATATACTTATATATTTAAGTGTTATTATATGTATATACATATATATTTATGTGTTAGTATGTGTATATACATATATATTTATGGTTACTATGTATATATACATATATATTTATGTGTTAGTATGTGTATATACATATATATAATTATGTGTTATTATGTGTATATACATATATATTTATGTGTTACTATGTGTAATACATATATATTTATGTGTTACTATGTGTATATACATATATATTTAGTGTTACTATGCGTTATATATATATATATATATATCTATATATATATATATATATATTTATGTGTTACTATGTGTATATATATATATATATATATATTTATATATTTATGTGTTACTATGTGTATATACATATATATTTATGTGTTACTATGTGTATATATATATTTATTTTTGTGTTACTATGTGTATATACATTATATTTATGTGTTATTATGTGTATATACATATATATTTATGTGTTACTATGTGTATATACATATATAATTTATGTGTTATTATGTGTATATACATATATATTTATGTGTTAATTATGTGTATATACATAAATATTTATGTGTTACCTATGTGTATATACATATATATTTATGTGTTATTATGTGTATAATACATATATATTTATGTGTTATTATGGTGTATATACATATATATTTATGTGTTACTATTGCGTATATACATATATTATATATTTATGTGTTACTATGTGTATATATATATTTATATATTTATGTGTTACTATGTGTATATATGTATATATATGTGTGTATATACTATACATATATTGGATATTAGAGATATCCTTGACCTATGATATTGCAAATTTTGAAAGGGTCTATTGGGTGTAGGCTCCACACTCTGAACTTACTAGTATGTGTATATACATATATATTTTATGTGTTACTATGTGTATATACAATATATTTATGTGTTACTATGTGTATATACATATATATTTATGTTATTTTGTGTATATACATATCTATTTATGTGTTTCTATGTGTATATACATATATATTTATGTGTTACTATGTGTATATACAAATATATTTATGTGTTACTATTTTGTATATACATATATATATGTGTTATTATGTGTATATACATATATATTTATGTGTTATTATGTGTATATACATATATATTTATGTGTTACTATGTGTACTATACCATATATATTTATGTGTTATTATGTGTATATACATATATATTTATGTGTTACCTATGCGTATATACATATATATTTATGTGTTACTATATGTATATACATATATATTTATGTGTTATTATATGGATTGTATATACATACGTATTTATGTGTTACTATGTGTATATACATATATATTTATGTGTTTCTATATGTGTATATACATATATATTTATGTGTTACTATGGCTATATACATTATATATTTATGTGTTAATATGTGTTTATACATATATTTATGGTGTTACTATGTGTATATACATATATATTTATGTGTTATTATGTGTATATACATATATATTTTATGTGTTAGTAAGTGTATATACATATATATTTATGTGTTACTATGTGTATATACATATATATTTATGTGTTACTATGTGTATATACATATATATTTATGTGTTACTATGCGTATATATATATATATATATATATATATATTTATGTGTACTATGTGTTATATACATATATATTTATGTGTTACTATGTGTATATACATATATATTTATGTTATTATGTGTACCTATACATATATACTTATGTGTTACTATGTGTATATCACATATATATATATTTATGTGTTACTGTGTGTATATACATATATATTTATGTTATCTTATGTGTATATACATATATCTATTTATGTGTTACTATGTGTATCTACATATATATTTATGTGTTACTATGTGTATATACCATATATATTTATGTTATTATGTGTAGGTATACATATATATTTATGTGTTACTATTTGTATATACATATATATTTATGTTATTATGTGTATATACATATATATTTATGTGTTACTATGTGTATATACATATATATATATTTATGTGTTACTGTGTGTATATACATATATATTTATGTTATTATGTGTATATACATATATATTTATGTTATTATGTGTATATACATATATTATTTATGTGTTACTGTGTGTATATACATTATATTTATGTGTTACTGTGTATATACATATATATTTATGTTATTATGTGTATATACATATATATTTATGTTATTATGTGTATATACATATATATTTATGTGTTACTATGTGTATATAGATATATATTTATGTGTTATTATGTGTATATACATATATATTTATGTTATTATGTGTATATACATATATATTTATGTGTTACTATTTGTATATACATATATATTTATGTTATTATGTGTATAAACATATATATTTATGTTTACTATGTGTATATACATATATATATATTTATGTGTTACTGTGTGTATATACATATATATTTATGTTATTATGTGTATATACATATATATTTATGTTATTATGTGTATATACATATATATTTATGTGTTACTGTGTGTATATACATATATATTTATGTGTTACTATGTGTATATACATAATATTTAGTTGTTACTATGTGTATATACATATATATTTATGTGTTACTGTGTGTATATACATATATATTTATGTGTTACTATGTGTATATACATATATATTTATGTGTTTATTATGTTATATAGATATATATTTACGTGTTTATTATGTGATATACAGATATATTTATGTTATTATGTATAACATATATATTTATGTGTTATTATGTTATATACATATATATTTATGTGTTATTATGTGTATATACATATATATTTATGTGTTATTATGGTATATACATATATATTTGTGTTACTATGTGTATATACTTATATATTTATGTGTTATTATAGTAATACAATATATTTATGTGTTAGTATGTATATACATATATATTTATGGTTACTATTATATATACATATATATTTATGTGTTAGTATGTGTATATACATATATATAATTATGTGTTATTATGTGTATATACATAATTTATGTGTTACTATGTGTATATACATATATATTTATGTTTACTATGTGTATATACATATATATTTATGTGTTACTATGCGATATTAAATATAAATATATATATATTTAATTTATGTGTACTATGTGTATAATATATATATATATAAATTTATATATTTATGTGTTACTATGTGTATATACATATATATTATTTGTTACTATGTGTATATACAAATAATTTATGTGTTACTATGTGTATATACATATATATATATATATGTGTTATTATGTGTATATACATATATATTTATGTGTTATTAGTTTGTATATACATATATATTTATGTGTTACTATGTGTATATACATATATATTTATGTGTTACTATGTTGTAATATATATATATTTATGTGTACTATGTGTATATACATATATATTTATGTGTTATTATGTATATACATATATATTATGTGTTACTATGCGTATATACATATATATTATGTGTTACTATATGTATATACATATATATTTATGTGTTACTATGTGTATATACATATATATCTATGTGTTACTATGTGTATATACATATATATTTATGTGGTGTTACAACTTTGTATATACATATATATTTTATGTTAGTGTGCGTATATACATATATATTATGTGTTACTATGTGTATACATATATATTTATGTGTTATTATATGGATTGTATATACATACATATTTAAGTGTTATGTGTATATACATATGTATTTATGTGTTACTATGTGTTATATACATATATATTAATGTGTTACTATGTGAATATACATATATATATTATGTTTACTATGTGTATATACATATATATTTATGTGTTACTATGTGTATATACATATATATTTAAGTGTTACTAGTGTAATACATATATATTTATGTGTTACTATGTGTATATACATATATATTTATGTGTTAGTATGTGTATATACATATATATATATATATATAAATGTGTATTATGTGTATATACATATATATTTATGTTTACTATGTGTATATACATATATATATATTTATGTGTTGCTGAGTGTATATACATATATAATTTATGTTATTATGTGTATATACATATATATTTAAGTGTTTACTATGTGTAATAACATATATATTTTTGTGTTATTAGTGTATATACATATATATATTATGTTTAGTATGTGTATAACATATATATTTATGTGTTACTATGTGTATATACATATATATTTATGTGTTACTATGTGTATATACATATATATTTATGTGTTACTATGTGTATATACATATATATTTATGTTTTATGTGTATATACATATATATTTATGTGTTACTATGTGTATATACATATATATTTATGTGTTACTATGTGTATATACATATATATTTATGTATTAAGTGTATATACATAATATATTTATGTGTTACTATTTGTATACATATATTTATGTGTTAGTATGCGTATATACATATATATTTATGTGTTACTATGTGTATATACATATATATTTATGTGTTACTATGTGTATATACATATATATTTATGTGTTACTATGTGTATATACATATATATTATGTGTTAGTATGTGTAAATACATAAATATTTATGTGTTACTATGTGTATATACATATATATTTATGTGATAATATGTGTGTATATACATAAAATTTATGTGTTACTTTGTGTATATACATATAATTTATGTATATACATATATATGTATGTGTTAGTATGTGTATATACATATATATGTATGTGTTATTATGTGTATATACATATATATTTTGTGTTATTATGTGTATATACATAATATTTTGTTTTACTATGTGTATATACATATATAGTTATGTGTTACTATGTGTATATACATATATATTTATGTGTTACTATGTGTATATACATATATATTTTGTGTTACTATGTATATATATATATATATATATTTATGTGTTACTATGTGTATATACATATATATTAATGTGTTAGTATGTGTATATACATAGATATTTATGTGTTATTATGTGTATATACATATATTATGTGTTACTATGTGTATATACATATATATTTATGTGTTACTATGTGTATATACATATATATTTATGTTTATTATGTGTATATACATATAAATTTATTTGTTATTATGTGTATATACATATATATTTTTGTGTTACTATGTGTATATACATATATATTTATGTGTTATTATGTGTATATACATATATATTTAAGTGTTTCTATATGTGTATATACATATATATTTATGTGTTACTAGTGTATAACATATATATTAATGTGTTATTATTGTATATACATATAAATTTATGTGTTACTATGTGTATATACATATATATTTATGTGTTACTATGTGTCTATACATATAAATTTATGTTTTACTATGTGTATATACATATATATTTATGTGTTACTATGTGTATGTACATATATATGGATGTGTATATACATATATATGTATGTGTAATATGTGTGTATATACATATAATTTATGTGTTACTTTGTGTATATACATAACAATTTATGTTTTGCTATGTGTATATACATATATATTTGTGTGTTATTTTGTGTATATACATATATTTTATGTGAAACATTAACCCCTAAACCGCTGTCCCCCCACATCGCTACTACATAATAAATCTATTAACCCCTAAACCGCCGGTCACCCACATCGCTACTACTAAAATAACTCATTAACCCCTAAACCTCCGGCCCCCACATCGATAATACTAAACTAAAACTATTAACCCCTAACCCGCCAGCCCCCCTAACTTTAAATTAAAAGTGCAATATAACTACCTTAAAATAAATAAAAACTTACTAAAATTAAACTATAAATTAACCTAACAGTCCTATTTAAAAAAAAATGAAATAAGCTAAAAATAAAAAAAAAAAAATACAATATTAAAAAATCCTAACACTACGAAAAATACTCCAACCTAACATTACAAAAATAAACAAACACTAAATTATGAAATACGAATTATCTGACATTACAAAAAACAAAAATCACTAAAATTATGAAAAATAAAAAAACACTACGATTACAAAAACAAAAAACAAAATTATCCAAAATAATAAAAATTAAACGTAATCTAATAGCCCTATAAAAACAAAAAAGCCACCCCAAAATTAAAACAGCCCCTAATCTATCAATAAACTACCAATAGCCCTTTAAAGGGCCTTTTGTAGGGCATTGCCCTAAATTAAACAGCTTTTTTCATAATAAAATGACAAAGACTCCCCTAAAAGTAACCCCCCAACCAACCAACCCCCAAAATAAAAAACCTAAGCTACCCATTGCCCCTTAAAGGGCATTTGTATGGGCATTGCTCTTAAAAGGGCAATCAGCTCTTTTGTGCCCATTAAAATAAAAAAAGCCCTAATCAATAAAAAAAAAAAACCCACCCAAAAAAATAAATAAAAGACGTAACACTAACCTCAGAAAATCTACCCACAGTTCCTGAAGTCCACATCTATCTTCATCCAGGCTGTGACATCTTCCTCCATTGCGGGGCATTATACTATCCTTCCTCCCGGTGGCGTGGAAGCTGACAAGGACCGCGGCGATGATGTCATCCAGTGCAGAGCCTCCTATTCATGCTATCACCGCCACAAATTGAAGCTTGAATGCAAGGTACCCCTTTTAAATTGGGGTAACTTTGGATTCCTATTGGCTGAAAAATTCAAATCAGCCAATAGGATGAGAGCTGCTTAAATTCTATTGGCTGATTTGAAGAGCCAATAGAATTTAAGCAGCTCTCATCCTATTGGCTGATTTGAAATTTTTCAGCCAATAGGAATGCAAGGATACTCCAATATAAAAGGGTACCTTCCATTCAAGCTTCAGTGTGCGGTGGTGATCGCATGAAGAGGAGACTCTGCGCTGGATGTCGTCGTCACCACTGGTCCTGGTAAGCTCCGTCCACCGCAAAGGAGGAAGATGTCGTTGTCTGGATGAAGAGTTCTCGCCGCCTGGATGAAGATGGATTACCGGACTTCAGGAACTGTGAGAAGATTTTCTGGGGTAAGTGTTTTTTTTTTGGGTGTTTTTTTTTTAGAATATGTCTTTTTTTTCTTTTTGGGCGTTTTTTTTTTTTTTAGATTAGGGCTTTTTTTATTTTATTGGCTTAAAAGAGCTGATTGCTCAACAGATGGGTAGCTAGATTTTTTTTAATTTAGGTTTTTTTATTTTGGGGTTGGTTGGTGGGGGGGGTTTACTGTTAGGGGGACTTTGTAATGTTATTATGTCAAAGAGCTGCCCTACGAAATGCCCTTTAGGGCTATTAGATTAGGTATAATTTTTATTATTTGGATAATTTCGTTTATTATTTTTTGTTATCTTAGTGTTTTTTTTATTTTTCGTAATTTTAGTGTT
>NC_069504.1:25677536-25907536 GCF_027579735.1 Bombina bombina
TGTACTTTTCACTTATTCTTATCTCTCTTTTGTGATTAAAAGCACTTCTGGGCTTATATGAATTTTCAAATAGTATACTTAATTTTTAATATATATGTAGCACGCGTATCACAAGTTGAAAGTAAAATATTTTCACTTGAATGCTAGCCTATGTATAATTATAGATATAAATACTTAGAACATATTCCCCTATGTGAAGAACATTGGAATGTGAAATATTTACATGAATACATACGGCTAGATTACGAGTTTTGCGTTATGAGTCTAACGCTGCTTTTTCCCTACCGCCGGTATTCTGAGTCTTGTAGGTACAGCTGTACTGCACACTTTTTTGGCCGTCACACAACGTAACTACCGCACCTTTCAAAAAGTCATTTTTCAATGGGACTTCCATAGCGCCGGTATTACGAGTTTGCCTGTCTGGCCAAAAAGTGAGCGGTACAGCCTATAACTACAAGATCCGTACCATCATCTGAAAGTCAGTAGTTATGGGTTTTACGTTACAAAGTTGTAGCATAAAACTCATAACTAAAGTGTTACAAAGTACACTAACACCCATAAACTACTTATTAACCCCGAAACCGAGGCCCTTCCGCATCGCAAACACTATAATACATTTATTAACCCCTAATCTGCCGCTAAGGACATCGCCGCCACTCATTAACCCTAAACCGCCGCACTCCCGCATCGTAAACACTAGTTAAATATTATTAACCCCTAATCTGCTGCCCAAATGTCGTCGCCACCTACATACACTAATTAACCCCTAATCTGCTTTCCCTAACATCGCCGCAACCTACATTACAGTTATTAACCTCTAATCTGTACCTCCAAAATCGCCGCCAGCTAGCTACACTTATTAATGCCTAATCTGCTGCCCCCAATGTCGCCGCCACTATACTAAAGTTATTAACCCCAAACCTTACCCTAAGTCTAACCCTAACCATAACATAACCCTAACACCCACTAACTTTAACATAATTAAATAATTCCAAATAAAATTACAATTAATACCTGAATAATTCCTATTTTTAAACTAAATACTTACCTGTAAAATAAAACCTAAGCTAGCTACAATATAACTAATAGTTATATTATATCTTGCTAATGTTTTATTTTTATTTCACAGGTAAGTTTGTATTTATTTTAACTAGGTAGATTATTATTAAATAGTTATTAACTATTTACTAGCTACCTAGCTAAAATAATAAAGTTACCTGTAAAATAAAACCTAACCTGTGTTACACTAAAACCTAACCTTACACTAAAATTAAATAAATTAAATTACAAAAAACATTTATCTAAATTACAAAAAATAATGCACACTAAATTACACAAAATAAAAAAGAAATTATCAAATATTTAAACAAAAAAATACAAACCGGGAGAAGTCTTCATCCAAGCGACAAGAAGTCGTCCTCCAGCGGGCAGAAGTCTTCTTCCAGATGGCATCTTCTATCTTCATCCTTCCGACGCGGAGCGGCTCTATCTTCAAGACATCCGGCGCGGAGCATCCTCTTCTTTCGCTGGCTATTGAAAAATGAGGTTTCCTTTAAATGACGTCATCCAAGATGGCGTCCCTTGAATTCCGATTGGCTGATAGAATTCTATCAGCCAATCAGAATTAAAGGGTAAAAAATCCTATTGGCTGATGCAATCAGCCAATAGAATTGAACTTTAATCCTATTGGCTGATCCAATCAGCCAATAGGATTGAGCTCGCATTCTATTGGCTGTTCCAATCAGCCAATAGAATGTGAGCTGAATCCTATTGACTGGATGACGTCATTTAAAGGAAACTTCATTCTTCAATAGCCAGCGAAAAAGAGGATGCTCCGCGCCGGATTCTTGAAGATTGAGCTGCTCCGCGTCGGAAGGATGAAGATAGAAGATGCCGTCTGGATGAAGACTTCTGCCCGTCTGGAGGATCACTTCTTGCAGCTTGGATGAAGACTTCTCCCGGCTGGATGAGGATGGATGTCGGGTCTTCAAAAACTGTAAGTGCATCTTCAAGGGTTAGTGTTAGGTTTATTAAGGGTTTATTGGGTGGGTTTTATTTTTAGATTAGGGACTTTGGGCAATATAAAAGAGCTAAATGCCCTTTTAAGGGCAATGCCCATCCAAATTCCCTTTTCAGGGCAATGGGGAGCTTAGGTTTTTTAGGTAGATTTTATTTTTTTAGGTAGATTTTTAACGAACAATAGCATAATAGCTTGTTCTATGGCTAGTTACCACCCTAGAAGCAGCCTCTTTTTGCTCAATATGTGCCTTTCACAGAGAAGAACTTTCCTGTAGCATATCAGTCTGATCCTGACTTAACAGTGCAGTCCAGCCCCGAAATACCAGGCAATCCCTCTCTGAACAAGAGAAACAGCAAAAACCCCAGACGTACGTTTCGGCCTATTGTGGGCCTCGTCAGTGAGGTGCAGCCATATCCCTCTAGGCACACTGAGCAACGGGTCACGTCTGGATTACCGCATCACACTTAGGGAGACTTCCCCAAGTGTCATAATTTGCATAAATAAAAAGAGAGAAGCGCTCAACCTGGGAATGAACAATAGCATAATAGCTTGTTCTATGGCTAGTTACCACCCTAGAAGCAGCCTCTTTTTGCTCAATATGTGCCTTTCACAGAGAAGAACTTTCCTGTAGCATATCAGTCTGATCCTGAGCCTTAACAGTGCAGTCCAGCCCCCGAAATACCAGGCAATCCCTCTCTGAACAAGAGAAACAGCAAAACCCCAGACGTACGTTTCGGCCTATTGTGGGCCTCGTCAGTGAGGCCCCTAATCAGCATTTTTACAAAAACAATCCCTAATCTAAAAAAAAAACACCCCAAAAAAAGAAAAAGAAACCTAGGAGCAGGACCGGCATGGAGGATCTTCTTCATGCGGTCGCGCCGCATACTGAATATTTAGGTACCTTAAATTCCTAAATAAAAAGAGAGAAGCGCTCCACCTGGAAACGAACAATAGCATAATAGCTTGTTCTATGGCTAGTTACCACCCTAGAAGCAGCCTCTTTTTGCTCAATATGTGCCTTTCACAGAGAAGAACTTTCCTGTAGCATATCAGTCTGATCCTGACTTAACAGTGCAGTCCAGCCCCGAAATACCAGGCAATCCCTCTCTGAACAAGAGAAACAGCAAAACCCCAGAAGTACGTTTCGGCCTATTGTGGGCCTCGTCAGTGAGGTGCAGCCATATCCCTCTAGGCACACTGAGCAACGGGTCCACGTCTGGATTACCGCATCACACTTAGGGAGACTTCCCCAAGTGTCATAATTTGCATAAATAAAAAGAGAGAAGCGCTCAACCTGGGAATGAACAATAGCATAATAGCTTGTTCTATGGCTAGTTACCACCCTAGAAGCAGCCTCTTTTTGCTCAATATGTGCCTTTCACAGAGAAGACCTTTCCTGTAGCATATCAGTCTGATCCTGACTTAACAGTGCAGTCCCAGCCCCGAAATACCAGGCAATCCCTCTCTGAACAAGAGAAACAGCAAAACCCCAGACGTACGTTTCGGCCTATTGTGGGGCCTCCGTCAGTGAGGCCCCTAATCAGCATTTTTACAAAAACAATCCCTAATCTAAAAAAAAAACACCCCAAAAAAAGAAAAAGAAACCTAGGAGCAGGACCGGCATGGAGGATCTTCTTCATGCGGTCGCGCCGCATACTGAATATTTAGGTACCTTAAATTCCTATAAATAAAAAGAGAGAAGCGCTCAACCTGGAAACGAACAATAGCATAATAGCTTGTTCTATGGCTAGTTACCACCTAGAAGCAGCCTCTCTTTTGCTACAATATGTGCCTTTCACAGAGAAGAACTTTCCTGTAGCATATCAGTCTGATCCTGACCTAACAGTAGACAGTTCCAGCCCCGAAATACCAGGCAATCCCTCTCTGAACAAGAGAAACAGCCAAAAACCCCAGACGTACGTTTCGGCCCTATTGTGGGCCTTGTCAGTGAGGTGCAGCCATATCCCTCTAGGCACACTGAGCAACGGGTCCACGTCTGGATTACCGCATCACACTTAGGGAGACTTCCCCAAGTGTCATAATTTGCATAAATAAAAAGAGAGAAGCGCTCAACCTGGGAACGAACAATAGCATAATAGCTTGTTCTATGGCTAGTTGCCACCCTAGAAGCAGCCTCTTTTTGCTCAATATGTGCCTTTCACAGAGAAGAACTTTCCTGTAGCATATCAGTCTGATCCTGACTTAATAGTGCAGTCCAGCCCCGAAATACCAGGCAATCCCTCTCTGAACAAGAGAAACAGCAAAACCCCAGACGTACGTTTCGGCCTATTGTGGGCCTCGTCAGTGAGGTGCAGCCATATCCTTCTAGGCACACTGAGCAACGGTTCCACGTCTGGATTACCGCATCACACTTAGGGAGACTTCCCCAAGTGTCATAATTTGCATAAATAAAAAGAGAGAAGCGCTCAACCTGGGAACGAACAATAGCATAATAGCTTGTTCTATGGCTAGTTACCACCCTAGAAGCAGCTTCTTTTTGCTCAATGTGTGCCTTTCACAGAGAAGAACTTTCCTGTAGCATATCAGTCTGATCCTGACTTAACAGTGCAGTCCAGCCCCGAAATACCAGGCAATCCCTCTCTGAACAAGAGAAACAGCAAAACCCCAGACGTACGTTTCGGCCTATTGTGGGCCTCGTCAGTGAGGTGCAGCCATATCCCTCTAGGCACACTGAGCAACGGGTCCACGTCTGGATTACCGCATCACACTTATGGAGACTTCCCCAAGTGTCATAATTTGCATAAATAAAAAGAGAGAAGCGCTCAACCTGGAAACGAACAATAGCATAATAGCTTGTTCTATGGCTATGTCATGCTTCTCATTCTCACCTATTGTTACATCTCACTGGCCCTTTAAATCCTCAGCAACTGCCATAAATAGCAACAATCCTCACTTACTCATTGCTTGGTAGTGATTCAATCCGGACCAGTCCTGAGCTCCACCCTCTACCTACAGTCTGTGCAGCAACCGCTCCCTGAGCCCTGTCTCATTCAAGCTGCTTCCCTGTGAAGTGAACTGCTCCGCTACCGGAACTCCGGCCTCTGTGACGTCACACGCCACTTTCTGCCGACATTCAGCTGCTATCTTACCGCTCTCAGCACTTACCTTACTTGCGGTTATACCGAAGTTCAGTCTCCAACTTTAGTTCTATCAGGTACCAACACTAAGGGGGTTCTTTTGCTTATATTGCTCACACTGTACTTTTGCCGCAATCTTCTATGTGCACTAATTATAAGAGCTCATGTTACTTTACTAGTATCCATTACCCATTGCATCCAAAACTGCGTAAGCTTTACTATCACTTTGGCTTGTGCACAAACATATATAATTTTATGGTTTAACGTTAACAATATATCATAACTGAGGTTAAAGCAACTAGTTACACTGCTGAATTGAATTTAACTTGATACTTCAGCAATAGTGCTTGCTGCTGCTTTGTTTATTTTTCCTTACCTTCTTCACATATTAACTGCTAGTTGTGTGTGTGCTAGGTTTTCACATATTACTAAAGGGTAATATTAATGTGACACCCTGCCACACACTTAGCTACACCATTTATATATATATATATTGTTTTATCAGTAGCTGTGGTCCACTCTAACATATGTCTCTTTTTCAGACATTACAGAAATACCAAGCCCTCTAAAATGGACCCAACTGATATGAATACTCACATACAAACACTAACTAACAAGTAGATTTATTAACTGAAGGGCTTACTGCACTTAAACTAGAAAATGATAATTTGAAAACTTATATCAAGGAGGTAGTTGACAGGAAGCCCCCTCCTCTAGAACCCCAGATTAGTACCCTGAACCTTTCTCTGGAGATAGGAAGATTTTTAGGGATTCAAAAATTCATGCTATTTATTATTTACTCTCAAACCCTATACATATCCTACTGATAGGGTAAAAGTTATGACAACCATTTCCTATTTAAGGGCAGAGCCTAGGGCATGGGCTAATACTTTTTTTGGAGCACAATGATGATATTCTCAATTCCTTGGACTCTTTTTTCTCTGCCTTATCACAAATTTATGAGGATCCTTTTAAGCAGCAAACAGCTGAAAATGCCATGAGGTCTTTAAGGCAGAGGAAAAGAGAGGTAGAGGAATATATAGCAGAATTCAAGCGGTGGGCTCCCGACACCAATGGAATAACTTGTCTCTCCGAAATCAATTTCGGTTGGGGTTGTCGGATGCTGTTAAGGATGAGCTCTCTCGCACCCAAATACCTCCTACTTTGGAACAACTTATAGATCTCTCTATCTGCATAGATAGAAGGCTTAGGGAAGACATCATGAGAGAACTAGTCATGACTCATCCTCTAGACCAAGGTTTGCAACTAATCCACCCAGTACACACTCAAAACCCCCTCGGAACCTATGGATATCGCTTTCCTAAGAGGACCCCTAAGTTCCCAGGAAAAGATAAGACGTCGCACCCATAACCTGTGCATGTACTGTGCCTCTGATGAGCATGGGATTAGAGACTGCCCCAACCTCGTTCGCCAAAGGAAGGGTAAGCTTTCTACTCCCTCTCCTTCACTTAAGGACTGTACTCAAAAGCAATCATTATTGTAAAACTAATCTTGTTTTACAGTGGGATCAAACTCGGGTGACCCTCCAAGGGATTATTGACTCGGAGCCTCCCTCTCCTACATTGATGTAACTTTCTGTGAAACAAATAAATACCCTTGCATAAGAAACTGTCTCCTGTTCATTTGAGAGGGATAGATGGAGAGGTCTTATCCACTGGACCTGTTCTGTTTGAAACGGCTCCCATCTTAATGTCCACAGAGTGTCACCATAGAGAGTATATCAAATTCGATGTCATTACCTCACCGATTTTCCTCTAATTTTAGGCTTGCAGTGGCTTAGGCAACATGATCCTGATATATCTTGGTCATCTCTCTCTCTACAATTTAGATCTGAATATTGCAAGACAACCTGTTACCCCCAACTGTTACTTCAACCTCCTCCTGAAAGGTTGCATACAAATGTGCCCATTGATTATGACGTTTTTACTGATGTGTTTAGCAAGAAACAATCAGAAAATCTCCCACCACACAGGCTCTATGACTGCCCAATCGATTTACTACCAGGTGCAGTTATTCCCTGTGGGCACATTTTTCCTTTGTCTAAAACCAGAATTACTACATCTCAAAACATACCTCGAAGAAAATCTTTAAAAAGGTTTTATAAGACCATCAACTTCTCCTGCAGCAGCAGGGATTTTCTTCGTAAAAAATAAAGGACGATTCTCTAAGACCTATAGTGGACTATAGGCAGTTAAATAAAATAACGATAAAAAACGTTACCCCCTACCGCTTATCAGCGAATTAATTGAGCGTCTAGAGGGCTCTACAATTTTCACTAAGCTAGACCTTAGAGGTGCCTATAACTTGATCAGGATGAGGGCAGGAGACGAATGGCTGACTGCTGTACTCGTTATGGGTTATACGAGTATGTAGTCATGCCATTCGGTCTCTGCAATGCTCCTGCACCTTCCAGCACCTGATAAATGATATTTTCAAGGATATACTGGATATTACGTGGTCATTTATCTAGACGATATTCTCATAATTTTCAAAATCTCTATCAGAACACAAAATCCACGTCCGTCAGGTATTACCTAGACTTAGAAGCAATTCTTTATATGTAAAAGTTGAAAAATGCACCTTTCATGCTAATAGTATACCGTTCCTTGGGTACATAATATCTGACAAGGGTATACGTATGGATGACACTAAAATTAAAACTGTAGTAGATTGGCTTGTCCCTACGTCCAGAAAACAAGTACAAAGTTTTCTGGGATTCGCCAACTTCTACAGGAAATTTATAAAATACTACTCATCCTTGGCTAAACCTCTTATTGATCTTACAAAACAAAAATATAAAATTCACGTGGACTACTACCACCCAAATACTTTGATTTATTAAAATCACGTTTTACCTCTGCACCTATTTTGCGCTACCCTAATTCAGAACTTCCTTATACTCTCGAAGTAGACGCTTCTGACTTCGCCCTTGGAGCTATCCTCTCACAACGACAATCTCTACAACAACCATTGCATCTGTAGGCTTATTATTCTCGTACCTTAACGACAGCAGAGAGAATTATCCAGTTGGGGAAAAGGAACTCCTCACCATAAAGGCCGCATTCGAACAATGGAGACACTACTGGAAGGTGCTACAACACCAACTGTAGTTTACATGACCATAGGAACTTACAATTCCTGAAGTCCAAAGAACACTCTCTGCCCGCCAAGTTCGTTGGAATTTATTCTTTTCACGCTTTAATTTTCTCATCACCTACAGACCAGCCAGCAAGAATGGGAAGGCAGATGCGCTTTCTCGTCTACCACAAACGTTATCATCAACGACCACAACTCAGAACATTATTCCTGAAGAAAATTTCTTCTGTTTACAGAAGAAAATTTTCTTCAGGAATAATGTTCTGAGTTGTGGTCGTTGATGATAACGTTTGTGGTAGACGAGAAAGCGCATCTGCCTTCCCATTCTTGCTGGCTGGTCTGTAGGTGATGAGAAAATTAAAGCGTGAAAAGAATAAATTCCAACGAACTTGGCGGGCAGAGAGTGTTCTTGTGGACTTCAGGAATTGTAAGTTCCTATGGTCAGTGTAAACTACAGTTGGTGTTGTAGCACCTTCCAGTAGGTGTCTCCATTGTTCGAATGCGGCCTTTATGGTGAGGAGTTCCTTTTCCCCAACTGGATAATTTCTCTCTGCTGTCGTTAAGGTACGAGAATAATAAGCTACAGGATGCAATGGTTGTTGTAGAGATTGTCGTTGTGAGAGGATAGCTCCAAGGGCGAAGTCAGAAGCGTCTACTTCGAGAGTATAAGGAAGTTCTGAATTAGGGTAGCGCAAAATAGGTGCAGAGGTAAAACGTGATTTTAATAAATCAAAAGTATTTTGGGTGGTAGTAGTCCACGTGAATTTTATATTTTGTTTTGTAAGATCAATAAGAGGTTTAGCCAAGGATGAGTAGTTTTTTATAAATTTCCTGTAGAAGTTGGCGAATCCCAGAAAACTTTGTACTTGTTTTCTGGACGTAGGGACAGGCCAATCTACTACAGTTTTAATTTTAGTGTCATCCATACGTATACCCTTGTCAGATATTATGTACCCAAGGAACGGTATACTATTAGCATGAAAGGTGCATTTTTCAACTTTTACATATAAAGAATTGCTTCTAAGTCTAGGTAATACCTGACGGACGTGGATTTTGTGTTCTGATAGAGATTTTGAAAATATGAGAATATCGTCTAGATAAATGACCACGTAAATATCCAGTATATCCTTGAAAATATCATTTATCAGGTGCTGGAAGGTGGCAGGAGCATTGCAGAGACCGAATGGCATGACTACATACTCGTATAACCCATAACGAGTACAGCAGTCAGCCATTCGTCTCCTGCCCTCATCCTGATCAAGTTATAGGCACCTCTAAGGTCTAGCTTAGTGAAAATTGTAGAGCCCTCTAGACGCTCAATTAATTCGCTGATAAGCGGTAGGGGGTAACGTTTTTTTATCGTTATTTTATTTAACTGCCTATAGTCCACTATAGGTCTTAGAGAATCGTCTTTATTTTTTACGAAGAAAATCCCTGCTGCTGCAGGAGAAGTTGATGGTCTTATAAAACCTTTTTAAAGATTTTCTTCGAGGTAAGTTTTGAGATGTAGTAATTCTGGTTTAGACAAAGGAAAAATGTGCCCACAGGGAATAACTGCACCTGGTAGTAAATCGATTGGGCAGTCATATAGCCTGTGTGGTGGGAGATTTTCTGATTGTTTCTTGCTAAACACATCAGTAAAATCGTCATAATCAATGGGCACATTTGTATGCAACCTTTCAGGAGGAGGTTGAAGTAACAGTTGGGGGTAACAGGTTGTCTTGCAATATTCAGATCTAAATTGTAGAGAGAGAGATGACCAAGATATATCAGGATCATGTTGCCTAAGCCACTGCAAGCCTAAAATTAGAGGAAAATCGGGTGAGGTAATGACATCGAATTTGATATACTCTCTATGGTGACACTCTGTGGACATTAAGATGGGAGCCGTTTCAAACAGAACAGGTCCAGTGGATAAGACCTCTCCATCTATCCCTCTCAAATGAACAGGAGACAGTTTCTTATGCAAGGGTATTTTATTTGTTTCACAGAAAGTTACATCAATGTAGGAGAGGGAGGCTCCGGAGTCAATAATCCCTTGGAGGGTCACCCGAGTTTGATCCCACTGTAAAACAAGATTAGTTTTACAATAATGATTGCTTTTGAGTACAGTCTTAAGTGAAGGAGAGGGAGTAGAAAGCTTACCCTTCCTTTGGCGAACGAGGTTGGGGCAGTCTCTAATCCCATGCTCATCAGAGGCACAGTACATGCACAGGTTATGGGTGCGACGTCTTATCTTTTCCTGGGAACTTAGGGGTCCTCTTAGGAAAGCGATATCCATAGGTTCCGGAGGGGGTTTTGAGTGTGTACTGGGTGGATTAGTTGCAAACCTTGGTCTAGAGGATGAGTCATGACTAGTTCTCTCATGATGTCTTTCCCTAAGCCTTCTATCTATGCAGATAGAGAGATCTATAAGTTGTTCCAAAGTAGGAGGTATTTGGGTGCGAGAGAGCTCATCCTTAACAGCATCCGACAACCCCAACCGAAATTGATTTCGGAGAGACAAGTTATTCCATTGGGTGTCGGGAGCCCACCGCTTGAATTCTGCTATATATTCCTCTACCTCTCTTTTCCTCTGCCTTAAAGACCTCATGGCATTTTCAGCTGTTTGCTGCTTAAAAGGATCCTCATAAATTTGTGATAAGGCAGAGAAAAAAGAGTCCAAGGAATTGAGAATATCATCATTGTGCTCCAAAAAAGTATTAGCCCATGCCCTAGGCTCTGCCCTTAAATAGGAAATGGTTGTCATAACTTTTACCCTATCAGTAGGATATGTATAGGGTTTGAGAGTAAATAATAAATAGCATGAATTTTTGAATTCCCTAAAAATCTTCCTATCTCCAGAGAAAGGTTCAGGGGTACTAATCTGGGGTTCTAGAGGAGGGGGCTTCCTGTCAACTACCTCCTTGATATAAGTTTTCAAATTATCATTTTCTAGTTTAAGTGCAGTAAGCCCTTCAGTTAATAAATCTACTTTGTTAGTTAGTGTTTGTATGTGAGTATTCATATCAGTTGGGTCCATTTTAGAGGGCTTGGTATTTCTGTAATGTCTGAAAAAGAGACATATGTTAGAGTGGACCACAGCTACTGATAAAACAATATATATATATATAAATGGTGTAGCTAAGTGTGTGGCAGGGTGTCACATTAATATTACCCTTTAGTAATATGTGAAAACCTAGCACACACACAACTAGCAGTTAATATGTGAAGAAGGTAAGGAAAAATAAACAAAGCAGCAGCAAGCACTATTGCTGAAGTATCAAGTTAAATTCAATTCAGCAGTGTAACTAGTTGCTTTAACCTCAGTTATGATATATTGTTAACGTTAAACCATAAAATTATATATGTTTGTGCACAAGCCAAAGTGATAGTAAAGCTTACGCAGTTTTGGATGCAATGGGTAATGGATACTAGTAAAGTAACATGAGCTCTTATAATTAGTGCACATAGAAGATTGCGGCAAAAGAACAGTGTGAGCAATATAAGCAAAAGAACCCCCTTAGTGTTGGTACCTGATAGAACTAAAGTTGGAGACTGAACTTCGGTATAACCGCAAGTAAGGTAAGTGCTGAGAGCGGTAAGATAGCAGCTGAATGTCGGCAGAAAGTGGCGTGTGACGTCACAGAGGCCGGAGTTCCGGTAGCGGAGCAGTTCACTTCACAGGGAAGCAGCTTGAATGAGACAGGGCTCAGGGAGCGGTTGCTGCACAGACTGTAGGTAGAGGGTGGAGCTCAGGACTGGTCCGGATTGAATCACTACCAAGCAATGAGTAAGTGAGGATTGTTGCTATTTATGGCAGTTGCTGAGGATTTAAAGGGCCAGTGAGATGTAACAATAGGTGAGAATGAGAAGCATGACATAGCCATAGAACAAGCTATTATGCTATTGTTCGTTCCCAGGTTGAGCGCTTCTCTCTTTTTATTTATGCAAATTATGACACTTGGGGAAGTCTCCATAAGTGTGATGCGGGAATCCAGACGTGGACCCGTTGCTCATTGTGCCTAGAGGGATATGGCTGCACCTCACTGACGAGGCCCACAATAGGCCGAAACGTACGTCTGGGGTTTTGCTGTTTCTCTTGTTCAGAGAGGGATTGCCTGGTATTTCGGGGCTGGACTGCACTGTTAAGTCAGGATCAGACTGATATGCTACAGGAAAGGTCTTCTCTGTGAAAGGCACATATTGAGCAAAAAGAGGCTGCTTCTAGGGTGGTAACTAGCCATAGAACAAGCTATTATGCTATTGTTCATTCCCAGGTTGAGCGCTTCTCTCTTTTTATTTATGCAAATTATGACACTTGGGGAAGTCTCCCTAAGTGTGATGCGGTAATCCAGACGTGGACCCGTTGCTCAGTGTGCCTAGAGGGATATGGCTGCACCTCACTGACGAGGCCCACAATAGGCCGAAACGTACGTCTGGGGTTTTGCTGTTTCTCTTGTTCAGAGAGGGATTGCCTGGTATTTCGGGGCTGGACTACACTGTT
Organism: Bombina bombina; assembly: GCF_027579735.1. Taxonomy (NCBI): domain Eukaryota; kingdom Metazoa; phylum Chordata; class Amphibia; order Anura; family Bombinatoridae; genus Bombina; species Bombina bombina. Next base: position 25,690,258 of record NC_069504.1, read on the forward strand.
AAGTCAGGATCAGACTGATATGCTACAGGAAAGTTCTTCTCTGTGAAAGGCACATATTGAGCAAAAAGAGGCTGCTTCTAGGGTGGTAACTAGCCATAGAACAAGCTATTATGCTATTGTTCGTTCCCAGGTTGAGCGCTTCTCTCTTTTTATTTATGCAAATTATGACACTTGGGGAAGTCTCCCTAAGTGTGATGCGGTAATCCAGACTTGGACCCGTTGCTCAGTGTGCCTAGAGGGATATGGCTGCACCTCACTGACGAGGCCCACAATAGGCCGAAACGTACTTCTGGGGTTTTGCTGTTTCTCTTGTTCAGAGAGGGATTGCCTGGTATTTCGGGGCTGGACTGCACTGTTAAGTCAGGATCAGACTGATATGCTACAGGAAAGTTCTTCTCTGTGAAAGGCACATATTGAGCAAAAAGAGGCTGCTTCTAGGGTGGTAACTAGCCATAGAACAAGCTATTATGCTATTGTTCGTTTCCAGGTTGAGCGCTTCTCTCTTTTTATTTATAGGAATTTAAGGTACCTAAATATTCAGTATGCGGCGCGACCGCATGAAGAAGATCCTCCATGCCGGTCCTGCTCCTAGGTTTCTTTTTCTTTTTTTGGGGTGTTTTTTTTTTAGATTAGGGATTGTTTTTGTAAAAATGCTGATTAGGGGCCTCACTGACGAGGCCCACAATAGGCCGAAACGTACGTCTGGGGTTTTGCTGTTTCTCTTGTTCAGAGAGGGATTGCCTGGTATTTCGGGGCTGGACTGCACTGTTAAGTCAGGATCAGACTGATATGCTACAGGAAAGGTCTTCTCTGTGAAAGGCACATATTGAGCAAAAAGAGGCTGCTTCTAGGGTGGTAACTAGCCATAGAACAAGCTATTATGCTATTGTTCATTCCCAGGTTGAGCGCTTCTCTCTTTTTATTTATGCAAATTATGACACTTGGGGAAGTCTCCCTAAGTGTGATGCGGTAATCCAGACGTGGACCCGTTGCTCAGTGTGCCTAGAGGGATATGGCTGCACCTCACTGACGAGGCCCACAATAGGCCGAAACGTACTTCTGGGGTTTTGCTGTTTCTCTTGTTCAGAGAGGGATTGCCTGGTATTTCGGGGCTGGACTGCACTGTTAAGTCAGGATCAGACTGATATGCTACAGGAAAGTTCTTCTCTGTGAAAGGCACATATTGAGCAAAAAGAGGCTGCTTCTAGGGTGGTAACTAGCCATAGAACAAGCTATTATGCTATTGTTCGTTTCCAGGTTGAGCGCTTCTCTCTTTTTATTTATAGGAATTTAAGGTACCTAAATATTCAGTATGCGGCGCGACCGCATGAAGAAGATCCTCCATGCCGGTCCTGCTCCTAGGTTTCTTTTTCTTTTTTTGGGGTGTTTTTTTTTTAGATTAGGGATTGTTTTTGTAAAAATGCTGATTAGGGGCCTCACTGACGAGGCCCACAATAGGCCGAAACGTACGTCTGGGGTTTTGCTGTTTCTCTTGTTCAGAGAGGGATTGCCTGGTATTTCGGGGCTGGACTGCACTGTTAAGTCAGGATCAGACTGATATGCTACAGGAAAGTTCTTCTCTGTGAAAGGCACATATTGAGCAAAAAGAGGCTGCTTCTAGGGTGGTAACTAGCCATAGAACAAGCTATTATGCTATTGTTCATTCCCAGGTTGAGCGCTTCTCTCTTTTTATTTATGCAAATTATGACACTTGGGGAAGTCTCCCTAAGTGTGATGCGGTAATCCAGACGTGGACCCGTTGCTCAGTGTGCCTAGAGGGATATGGCTGCACCTCACTGACGAGGCCCACAATAGGCCGAAACGTACGTCTGGGGTTTTGCTGTTTCTCTTGTTCAGAGAGGGATTGCCTGGTATTTCGGGGCTGGACTGCACTGTTAAGTCAGGATCAGACTGATATGCTACAGGAAAGTTCTTCTCTGTGAAAGGCACATATTGAGCAAAAAGAGGCTGCTTCTAGGGTGGTAACTAGCCATAGAACAAGCTATTATGCTATTGTTCGTTAAAAATCTACCTAAAAAAATAAAAATCTACCTAAAAAACCTAAGCTCCCCATTGCCCTGAAAAGGGAATTTGGATGGGCATTGCCCTTAAAAGGGCATTTAGCTCTTTTATATTGCCCAAAGTCCCTAATCTAAAAATAAAACCCACCCAATAAACCCTTAATAAAACCTAACACTAACCCTTGAAGATGCACTTACAGTTTTTGAAGACCCGACATCCATCCTCATCCAGCCGGGAGAAGTCTTCATCCAAGCTGCAAGAAGTGATCCTCCAGACGGGCAGAAGTCTTCATCCAGACGGCATCTTCTATCTTCATCCTTCCGACGCGGAGCAGCTCAATCTTCAAGAAATCCGGCGCGGAGCATCCTCTTTTTTCGCTGGCTATTGAAGAATGAAGTTTCCTTTAAATGACGTCATCCAGTCAATAGGATTCAGCTCACATTCTATTGGCTGATTGGAACAGCCAATAGAATGCGAGCTCAATCCTATTGGCTGATTGGATCAGCCAATAGGATTAAAGTTCAATTCTATTGGCTGATTGCATCAGCCAATAGGATTTTTTACCCTTTAATTCTGATTGGCTGATAGAATTCTATCAGCCAATCGGAATTCAAGGGACGCCATCTTGGATGACGTCATTTAAAGGAAACCTCATTTTTCAATAGCCAGCGAAAGAAGAGGATGCTCCGCGCCGGATGTCTTGAAGATAGAGCCGCTCCGCGTCGGAAGGATGAAGATAGAAGATGCCATCTGGAAGAAGACTTCTGCCCGCTGGAGGACGACTTCTTGTCGCTTGGATGAAGACTTCTCCCGGTTTGTATTTTTTTGTTTAAATATTTGATAATTTCTTTTTTATTTTGTGTAATTTAGTGTGCATTATTTTTTGTAATTTAGATAAATGTTTTTTGTAATTTAATTTATTTAATTTTAGTGTAAGGTTAGGTTTTAGTGTAACACAGGTTAGGTTTTATTTTACAGGTAACTTTATTATTTTAGCTAGGTAGCTAGTAAATAGTTAATAACTATTTAATAATAATCTACCTAGTTAAAATAAATACAAACTTACCTGTGAAATAAAAATAAAACATTAGCAAGATATAATATAACTATTAGTTATATTGTAGCTAGCTTAGGTTTTATTTTACAGGTAAGTATTTAGTTTTAAATAGGAATTATTCAGGTATTAATTGTAATTTTTATTTGGAATTATTTAATTATGTTAAAGTTAGTGGGTGTTAGGGTTATGTTATGGTTAGGGTTAGACTTAGGGTAAGGTTTGGGGGTTAATAACTTTAGTATAGTGGCGGCGACATTGGGGGCAGCAGATTAGGCATTAATAAGTGTAGCTAGCTGGCGGCGATTTTGGAGGTAGCAGATTAGAGGTTAATAACTGTAATGTAGGTTGCGGCGATGTTAGGGAAAGCAGATTAGGGGTTAATTAGTGTATGTAGGTGGCGACGACATTTGGGGCAGCAGATTAGGGGTTAATAATATTTAACTAGTGTTTACGATGCGGGAGTGCGGCGGTTTAGGGGTTAATGAGTGGCGGCGATGTCCTTAGCGGCAGATTAGGGGTTAATAAATGTATTATAGTGTTTGCGATGCGGAAGGGCCTCGGTTTCGGGGTTAATAAGTAGTTTATGGGTGTTAGTGTACTTTGTAACACTTTAGTTATGAGTTTTATGCTACAACTTTGTAACGTAAAACCCATAACTACTGACTTTCAGATGATGGTACGGATCTTGTAGTTATAGGCTGTACCGCTCACTTTTTGGCCAGACAGGCAAACTCGTAATACCGGCGCTATGGAAGTCCCATTGAAAAATGACTTTTTGAAAGGTGCGGTAGTTACGTTGTGTGACGGCCAAAAAAGTGTGCAGTACAGCTGTACCTACAAGACTCAGAATACCGGCGGTAGGGAAAAAGCAGCGTTAGACTCATAACGCAAAACTCGTAATCTAGCCGTATGTTATTCATGTAAATATTTCACATTCCAATGTTCTTCACATAGGGGAATATGTTCTAAGTATTTATATCTATAATTATACATAGGCTAGCATTCAAGTGAAAATATTTTACTTTCAACTTGTGATACGCGTGCTACATATATATTAAAAATTAAGTATACTATTTGAAAATTCATATAAGCCCAGAAGTGCTTTTAATCACAAAAGAGAGATAAGAATAAGTGAAAAGTACAATGGAGAACAGTAGACTGTTTGTGACTTCTGTGACCCCAATTACATACTTGGCAACATCCGCCAAAACCAGCATGGCAATTTTTTTCTCAAATTGCGCAATCACAAACCTGGCTCAGCAGACAAGTTAAGTGTGTAGATTTTACACAGCGTACGCATTTTTTGCTCCTATAGACTAACATAGAACTGGCGCCGGCAGCCGGTATCACAAAGGCAGCGCATGGACTTATGCTCGCAGAATAGATATTTTTACTCCATTTTTAGCTCGCCACACATAGGCGCAGCAACCCTTGCGCACAGTAAAAAAGCAGTGTCCCTGGGCTTAGCAAACACCTAACCCATGAGCACTCACACACATTTCAGCTGCACATATCAAACAGTAAAACCTTTCCTGGCAACTTAATTAATCAAACCAGTATCCACCCTCTGCAAGTGTTTTAAACCAATCACAAACAGCACAACCTCTCACATGCAGCCTTAAAGCACCTGACAGACAATGCACACCCTGATTACCCATCCTGTTTCCCTTGCAGTCGGTTTGCGCAATGGTTTATTAATTTCTTTCAGTTTTCATTTTAACGTATGAATTCAACATAAAAAAACGACTCTTTATTTTTAACTTATGCATGCAATATACTGGTGTAAATTACTTGCGACGCCAGAAATGTATAGTTGCGCATATTTCTGAACCTCGCCAGTTTGGCCTACTTACGCCAGTATATCACATGGCGGCATGTGTTATGTGATTCACCTGATGTGCGAGGTGAACTTACAGGCGACGTGGGTTTGAGCAGTTGTGCTGAAAATTACACAACATATGTGATTGCGCCTTAGGTGTCTCCCCCTTACGCTGAATACTTGCCTCATACAGATTGAAGTTTTCTGAAGTAAATGGATCTCTTAAGGGGAGACCTGAAATTGGACATTTAAAACCATAACACCTGTGATCTTTTAGCTCCAACCTAACACTTGCAACTTCATATATATATTTATAAATATAGGGCCCTGCCAAAGACTGTGCCCTGGGGCCCAATGAGTTCTAGTAACGACTCTTGGCTCCCCAGATGTGATTAACTAGCTCTCAGTAGTGCTGCTTCTCTAGAGCGGACATTAACAATCAGCTAGATTACACGTTTGTGCGTTCGTCTTTTAACACTGAAAATATGGTATTTTCAGCGTTAAAACAGCACCGTAGCCATTACGAGTCTTGTCGGTATAGCTGTACCGCAAGCCTTTTAGCGTGTAACGCAACGTCAGTACCGCACTCTTTAAAATGACGTTTTGTTTTTTTTTAACTTTTATTTATAACCAATAAAGGGTGCAAAGTTACAAGGTGCCTCTCCAGCCCACCTCACAGGATGAGCCAAGAAGGCAGATAAAACAATACAAGCAGTTGCAATTTAATACGATAACATACACGTATCTTCAAGAATTTTCAATAGACAGCCATTGCTCTAAAATATATGGGTTTGCACCGCTACATTGGGGTTTTTAACATTATTACAAAACAGAACAAAGCAAAAAAATAAAAAAAAAAAACAGGGGAGGCAGAAGAGGAGGGGGGGCAGGTGAGAGGGAGGGTAGAGTGGTAAGGGATGGGGGGAACAAACAAACCTAAGTCATAAAACAGGGGAGACAGAAGGGAGGCGAGGGAGGGGAAGTCAGGGGAGGAGGAAGGATAAGTGGTAAGAGATGAGCGGGACATAGCGGGCGTATATAGACCAACAAATAACATTTCTACATGTTTCACAGGATAATCCATGAGTTATTGTGGTGACCTTAGGACAATACAAAAATTGGCAAGTAATAGTGTTGGGTCACTTATATTGATGAGGAGTTTTCAAATTTAATCAGAAAAACAGTGATCACCCTTTATGAAATACTAGTATACATTGCTGGAGTAATCGCAAAACAAAACTAAATAATAAGAAACCATAAACAAACTACAGCAAGTACCTTTTCCTGATTTGTTATGTAATGATAAGGTAGGATAACAGCTATAGATTGACAATGGGAATTATTAGTACAGGTAGTGGAGCGTATATGTCTTTGAATTTTAGGAAAATTTGTGAGGGCAAAGTGAAATTTAGAGTGGGTACTCTGCTAACAAAAAGACTGTGAGGTAGGGAGTAAGATTTCCTTATATATAAAATAAAACAGTAACAGAACTAATTAAAGATAGGCAAACACTGACAGCTAACTGCTTGCGAGCATGTGCTTAGAGACACAAAGCCTGTAACCTAATAAGCAAAAATGTTTGCGAAACAGAGATTAGATGTGGACACAGGACAGCTGATCTGAGCTAGATTTGTCCGCAGTATAAAAGATAACATTGCTTAGTGCATATAAATATGAAGTAAATTCCCTGCTATGAGATCGCTAGCGCTGTTTAGATTGAACATTAGAGATGTGATACAACCCATAAGGATACCTCAGTCATCCACAAACCCTTACCATAGAAATTTAGTCCGTAGCCATTAACAAAGCATTCATATATATATCTAAGACAAAATTAAAATTAAACCCTTGTGACGCTCTAATGTCCATTAGTAATCATCTCAAGATGTATGCATTACTCGTTCCAACGTCGGCAGCATTACTGAGAGAACATCAGTTAAGGTGTATAGAGAGTTGTGTTAATTAAGAAACAAAACTTGAACACAGAACAACAGTCAAAATTTCCACAACTAGCCAATAGTACAAAGAGACTGTGGCTCCGCAGTAAACATGCAGTACAGATTAGGTAGATTACCCGATTCCAGCCCGAGTTAGGTTTAAATAATTACAGTTCTGCGGAGCGCAGCCTGCCCGTGGTGGACAACAACCTCCATGCTGCTTTCCAGAATCAGGGGGATGGACGTTAGCTCCTGCGACCAAACGTGGAGCCTGTGCATAGACAGTGTGCTGTAGTAGATCAGGTGCAACTGCGGGTGGTCGTCGCACATACAGAGTGGGTGAAGTTGTGTGTGATATGTGTGATAATTTTGTCTCACCAAACTTTAGAGAAAAATAAAATAAAGGAAATTGTCAGCCTGTGGAAGGTAATCTCACCCCTGTAAAGGAGAGAGGGAATTTTTAGGACCACAACTGCAGGTTTAGGAGTGTTGTGAATGTATCAGTGATTCTGTGTAAGTGAGGGAAGGCAGCAAGGATCAGAATCATTAGATACAGTTCACTTTAATATAAGGATAGGAGTGACAATGGCTGAGACCTCAGAGCATATAGCCCCACTCAGTATTGACAAACTGGTTCCCACATATAAAACAACAAGCAATTGCAAGTTAAAGTTTTAGACATACCATATCTAATCATAGGTGGCAGCAGACATAGTGTACAACTTAAGGCAACAAATAGGGTTAATGAGATTTATGCAGCAATTAGGTGTTGAATCTGAACTCTTAAGAAATATAGGTTGAATAGAGCATTTACATATGAACGCAACCTAACTAAGATTCTGAGACATGTCAGGAGTAATTGCTGAATGATCGTAAGTTACTTCGGTATGAGTTTGAAGGAAGCGCTTTTGAGACTTACTAGTAAAAGTAAAGGGTGAGGTCTGTCCGGACAGAGCGAAGTTCCCCTGCAGAGTTTGGGGAAATTGCAGCGTGTGCGATGGCGTGTGACGTCACAGCTTGCCGGTTCCGGTCCTGTGTTTGGTAGAGAGGTGAGCCGCGTCTGTCTCTAAAGTTGCAAGCAGGTTAGAGGGTGAGAAGCTGGATTCAACAATCAAGCAATTTGGTATGAGTAGGAGGGAAATTTAAACTGCTTGTTGGGGAGGAGTTATGTAAGTGTGAAAAGACACAGCTATACAAAGGATAAGGCAAAGAACTTAGTCAATTATTACAGGACCCCCCCCCCCAAAGATCAACTCCGGGGATCGAGTCCAGGACGATCAGGATAACGTTCATGGAACCTGGCCACCAACCGGGGGGCAGAGAGATTGGAAGCCGGTTCCCAGGAGTCCTCCGAATCAGGGTAGCCCTTCCAATGGACCAGATACTGAAGCTGCCCACGAAAACGTCGGGAGTCCAAGACATCTTGTACCTCATACTCCAGGGTGGTATCCTGTAGATGAGGAAGTAAAGGAATAGAAGGATCATGGTGACGAAGTTGTCTATAAGGCTTGAGGAGAGACACATGAAAGGTAGGATGGGATTTCAGATTTGCTGGTAATGCAAGAGTAACAGCGTTCATATTCACAATTTTTATGATGGGAAATGGTCCAATGAAGTTTGAAGATAATTTCCTGGAAGGAAGGGGTAAATGTAGATTACGTGTTGATAACCAAACGTAGTCACCTACACTATATTTAGGCGAGGAAATCCTTTTTTTATCATAATGGAATTTATAGCGATCCTTGGCGATGCGAATATTTTCAGCAGTTAGTGAAAAAGATTCACTAATAGTGTTGATGAGGTCATTCACAACAGGACAACTGTTGCTGTCCATAGAATCCCATTCAAAAGAAGGATGGAAACCATAATTAATGAAGAATGGTGTGAACTTTGTAGAGGAATGGATGGAATTGTTGAAGGCGAATTCTGCGTATGGTAGTAGTTGTGTCCAGGTATCTTGTTTAGCTGAAATGAAACATCTTAAATATTGTTCTATGCACTGGTTTGTCCTTTCAGTCTGGCCATTAGTTTGGGGATGGAAAGAGGTACTGAGACGTCTAGAAATACCCAATGAGTGACAAAGTTGTTTCCAGAATTGGCTGGTGAATTGAGTTCCCCTATCTGAGGTAATACTATTAGGGAGTCCGTGATACTTGAATATATGATGTATCATTAAGGAAATGGTTTCAGAAGAAGTTGGCAGCTTATGGTAGGGCACGAAATGTGCCATTTTACTAAATAGGTCTACGACTACTAATATGGTGTTATTCCCTTCAGAAATAGGTAGGTCGACTATGTAGTCAATTGCTATGTCCTTCCAAGGACGGTCAGGAGTTGGTAATGGGATCAATTTCCCGTAAGGGGGAGTCCTCCCTTTTTTTGTAGTTTCGCAGATTAAGCAGGTTTTAACGTAATCCTCAACATCAGAGAGGCAGGTAGGCCACCAAAAGAATCTGGAGACTAATTCTTGAGTTTTCTTTATGCCCATGTGTCCAGCAGATGGAGAATCATGTAAAGTTTTTAAGACTGTTGTTCTGAGACTGTTGGGTACATAGATTTGTTGTTGATAATAATACAACCCATCCGAGTGTAAATCCAAGACCTGTAATGGTTTGTTGGAGTCAGCCTGTTGTGCTGATTTGAACTGAATGTTTTGTTCTGTAGTTAAAGCTAAGAATCTGTCAAGAGGAATTAAAGGTGAAAGGTTTGGATGTGACACTTGGTCCACCAAGTGTCTTGAAAGGGCATCAGCCTTCTTGTTCTTGTTTGCAGGACGGTAGGTGATAAGATAATTAAATCTAGCCAAGAATAGGTTCCATCGGACCTGTCGTGCGCTAAGAGTCCTATTAGATTGTAGGTATTCTAGATTTTTGTGATCCGTGTAAATCAAGATTGGAAGAAGGGTCCCTTCTAGAAGGTGTCTCCATTGTTCCAATGATGTTTTGATTGCTAACAGTTCTTTATCACCTATTGGATAGTTTATTTCAGCTGAATTAAGAATACGTGAATAGAAGGCAACAGGATGCAGAGGATCTTTTGGAGTCTGCCTCTGTGAGAGAATTGCCCCCAAAGCATAATTAGATGCATCTACTTCCAAGATGTACTGCAACTCAGAATTAGGGAATTGGAGGATAGGGGCCGTAGTGAAAGCTTTTTTTAAAAAATTGAATATTCCTTCTAAATCATCGTTCCATTTGAAGTGTGTGTCAGATTTGGTCAAGTTAGTTAATGGTCTAGTCAAGTCAGCAAAATTTTTAATAAACTTTCTGTAGAAATTGGCGAAACCCATGAACCTTTGTATATCCTTTTTACTTTTTGGGGAAGGCCAATTTTGAATTACCGATATCTTATCATTATCCATCTGGATACCTTGGGGTGATACAATATAACCTAGAAATTTAATTTCTTTGGAGTGAAATAAGCATTTTTCTAGTTTAACATAAAGAGAGTTCTCTCGTAACCGTGTTAATACTAGGGTGACATGTTTGATGTGTTCAGTAAGTGAGGTAGAGAATATGAGTATGTCATCCAGGTATATTACCATAAATAAATCCAAAAAATCCTTGAAGATATCATTTATGAAATACTGAAAGGTAGCCGGGGCATTACAGAGGCCAAATGGCATCACAGTATATTCAAAAAGGCCATAACGTGTACGGAATGCTGTAAGCCATTCATGACCCTCCTTTATTCGTACCAAGTTGTAAGCCCCTCTAAGATCCAATTTAGTGTATATGGTAGCATTTTGTAATCTATCAAGGAGTTGAGGAATTAAAGGTAGTGGATAGCGGTTTTTTATCGTACGCTTGTTTAACTCTCTGTAATCGATAATGGGTCTTAGGGATTGATCTTTGTTTTTAACAAAAAAAATACCAGCCCCAGCTGGGGAGGTGGAAGGACGTATAAAGCCTTTCTTCAAATTATCTGCCAAATAAGTTTTTAGATGTTGTAACTCAGGATCAGAGAGGGGAAATATATGACCGTAAGGTATATCAACACCTGGTAGGAGATCTATAGGGCAGTCATAAACCCTATGAGGGGGTAGATTCTCTGATTCTTTTTTGTCAAAGACATCAGCGAATGTTATGTATTCCTTGGGGATTTGTAAAGGAACATCAAGTAAAATTTGTTCATGATGGAGACACAAATTTTTACAATAAGGAGAATCAAAGATGACATGTGAAGTTGACCATTGTATAGTGGGATCGTGTTGTTTAAACCAACTGATACCAAGTATAATGGGATATAGAGGTGAGGGTATAACATCAAAAGTAAGAAATTCTGTGTGTTGGTCATGTGTGGTGAGCCTTAAAGGTATGGTGTGGTATAAGATGGGTCCTGATGTAATTTCCTTACCATCAATAAAACGAAGTATACTAGGCACCATTTTCTTAACTAGTGGAATTTTATTTACAATAGTGAATTGGTAATCTATATAATTGTGGCTGGCACCAGAGTCAAGGATTGCTTGTGAGTTGAGTCTTTGCTGATCCCACTGTAATAAGATAGGAAGGGAGCAATGATTAGATTGTGGTTGTTTAGCGGATAAACATATACTTGTGGTGTTCATCTTACCCTTCCTACGCTGTAATTGAGAGCAGTCCTTTACAGAGTGATCGATCCCTCCACAGTACATACAGAGATCTAAAGCTTTTCTTCTTAATTTTTCCTGTAGTGTTAATGGACCTCTGATGAAACCGAGTTCCATAGGGATTTCAGAGGCTTTTGTAGTTGTCTTAGGTGGATGTAGAGTAGTAACTGTTTGTTTGGTGGATGTTTCTAAGTGTGACTTTTCTGAGCGTCTCTCTCTGATGCGTCTATCTAATGTGATGCTAGCATCTATTAGGAGTTCTAAAGTCTCTGGGAGGGGTTGTCTAGCTAGCTCATCCTTGAGAGTATCTGAGAGGCCTAGGCGGAATTGATTGCGCAAGGAAAGGTCATTCCACTGTGTATCAGGGGACCATTTCTTAAACTCTGCGATGTAGTCCTCCACAGGCCTTTTATGTTGTCTCAGAGACCTCATTGCTGTCTCAGCAGACAGCTGTTTGTAGGGATCATCATATAGCTGTCCCATTGCTTTAAGAAACTGATCAAATGAGTACAGCAATGGGTCATTGGTTTCAAAAAACAAATTTGCCCATATACGTGGTTCACCACGTAGATAGGAAATTGTGGTGAGAACCTTCAAATGATCATTGAAGTATGTTTTGGGTTTTAATTTGAAATATAAGGAACATGAGTTTTTGAATTCCCTAAATTCTGAACGAATACCACTAAATGTTTGTGGAGGATTAGGTTGAGGTTCACTAGAACTAATATGTGTAGTGAGGGTATCAATTTTTTCATTGATGTATTGCTTTAAGGCAGAGTTTTCTAATTGTAGTGTATTTAACCCTGTTGTAAGGTTATCTACAGTTTGAGTTAATTTCTCTACATGAGATAATAAGGCTGCTGGGTCCATGGTAAGGCTTGATTGTTATTGTAAGCCTGTGGAAGGTAATCTCACCCCTGTAAAGGAGAGAGGGAATTTTTAGGACCACAACTGCAGGTTTAGGAGTGTTGTGAATGTATCAGTGATTCTGTGTAAGTGAGGGAAGGCAGCAAGGATCAGAATCATTAGATACAGTTCACTTTAATATAAGGATAGGAGTGACAATGGCTGAGACCTCAGAGCATATAGCCCCACTCAGTATTGACAAACTGGTTCCCACATATAAAACAACAAGCAATTGCAAGTTAAAGTTTTAGACATACCATATCTAATCATAGGTGGCAGCAGACATAGTGTACAACTTAAGGCAACAAATAGGGTTAATGAGATTTATGCAGCAATTAGGTGTTGAATCTGAACTCTTAAGAAATATAGGTTGAATAGAGCATTTACATATGAACGCAACCTAACTAAGATTCTGAGACATGTCAGGAGTAATTGCTGAATGATCGTAAGTTACTTCGGTATGAGTTTGAAGGAAGCGCTTTTGAGACTTACTAGTAAAAGTAAAGGGTGAGGTCTGTCCGGACAGAGCGAAGTTCCCCTGCAGAGTTTGGGGAAATTGCAGCGTGTGCGATGGCGTGTGACGTCACAGCTTGCCGGTTCCGGTCCTGTGTTTGGTAGAGAGGTGAGCCGCGTCTGTCTCTAAAGTTGCAAGCAGGTTAGAGGGTGAGAAGCTGGATTCAACAATCAAGCAATTTGGTATGAGTAGGAGGGAAATTTAAACTGCTTGTTGGGGAGGAGTTATGTAAGTGTGAAAAGACACAGCTATACAAAGGATAAGGCAAAGAACTTAGTCAATTATTACAGAAATGTAGCTCTTTTCTTGTAAACAGCAAGTATATATAACTTAATATAATCGCATGCACAAGGTGAGCATTTACTTTTAGTAATTGAAATGAAAAGTATGGATTATACCTCTATGAATGATAGTAGTAATTCTTAAGTGAGAAACTTATTAAGTTTCAAATATATAAACAATGATTCGTTTATGATCAAAGAAAAAATGAGAAAAATTCCTTTATATTCAGGATATGAAATGAGTTGATAAAGTTCAAATCTTAGTAAAGTAATGTTCAAATAACTTTCCTTTAGTTTCACGCACTCACACAAACACTCTAAAATATATATACAATGTTCCAACACACACGCAATATTGAGCAGCAAGGAGGAGGTTAATTCAGTGAAAATACAGCTCAGGTAAGTAATGACACTTAGCGTTATATTTGTAAACCTTAAACTTTGTGTACAATACGATACCAATACCAGCGTGGTGATAAGACAAGATTTCCCCAGAAACGATGGTGAAGCGTGGAGAGCGGTATTAGCAGCAGAGAAAATACTAAACCGGAGAATATTAGAGAGCGGCGTCCGGTAGCAGCATGTGTGAGTGCGGCTTCAGCTGTGAGTGATTGAGTTCCGGAAGCGTAGGAATATGATTAGAAGTAATGGTCCAAAAGGAATCAGGAAAGAAGTGCAGCAAACTTTGAGTTACAATCAGCCTTCAAAAATATAAAATACTTTAGACCTGAAAGGGAAAAATAAACTGCTTGAAATGAGCAGTAGCACAAGATGAGAGAATCCACTTTAATTTTCAGGCACTGAGTAATGGAGAAGCACTTCCTTAAATAGGAGGAAGTGCTGATAGTCAGAAAGTCTTAAAGGGATATCACATCCCCCCCTTCTCAGGGAATCACCCCCGGGGATTCCAGACCAGGTTTAAGGGGGTAACGATGATGGAATGACTTCACCAGACGAGGGGCATGAACTTCCGAATGAAGATGCCAGGAATCATCCTCTGGACCATAACCCTTCCATCTGATGAGATATTCCAATCTTTGTCGTCGAATCCTAGAATCCAATATAGATTCAACTTCAAATTCCTCTGGAAGATCCACTGAGATAGGAGGTGGAAGATCAACTGTCGTACGTGTCATTGAATCAAAAGGTTTTAGTAATGAAATATGAAAGGTGGGATGAAACTTGTAGTCCTTGGGTAACGTGAGCTTGACCACATTGGGATTTATTACCTGCTCCACAGGGTAAGGTCCCAGAAATTGGTTAGCCAATTTCTTGCTAGGGACCTGAAGTTTGAGGTTTTTAGTAGAGAGTAATACTAGGTCACCTATTTTATATTCAGGTCCAATTGAATGTTTCCGATCATAGTATTTCTTTTGGTATTCCTTAGCTTCGGCTAGATGTTTTTTCAATACTCTTAATCGATCTTGAAGCTTGGAAGAAAAATCTAAAGCTGAAGGGGAATTCACTGTTTTGTGGGACAAGGTTATAGTATTAGGATGGTACCCATAAGTTGCGAAGAAGGGGGATGTTTTGGTTGAGGAACAGAATGAATTATTATGAGTAAATTCAGCCATAGGAAGGTAAATTAGCCAGTCATCTTGTAAATGTGAAATATAAGAACGTAAAAAGTGTTCAATAGTCTGGTTGAGTCTTTCTGTCAACCCATTTGTCTGAGGATGAAAAACAGTAGTGTAGCGATGATCAATTTTCAGTAATTTACACAAAGATCTCCAGAACGAAGAGGTGAATTGGGTACCCCTGTCAGTAATAATATTAGAGGGTAAACCATGTAGTCTTACAACCTGATCAAGAAATACTTTAGCTGTAGTCATGGCAGTTGGTAAACCCTTAAGTGGAATAAAATGAGCCAGTCTTGTTAAATGGTCGACTACTACCATGATAGTGTTATATTGTTGTGATGCAGGTAACTCCACTATAAAATCCATGGCAATAGTACTCCATGGTTTATCTGGAATGGGCAGATGTCTAAGTAACCCTATGGGTTTTTTATGTTCAATTTTATTTCTAGCACAATTCTCACACCTAGAGACATAATCATAAATGTATTTATTCATCCCTGGCCACCAAAACTTACGACGGGTAAGTTCAATGGTTTTCTGTATCCCTGGGTGACCAGATATGGTGTCATCATGGGTATGTGTGAGAATGGAAGATCTTATTTTCTCAGGTATGTATAACTTTTCTTCATGATAAAAAAGACCTGTAGTAGGATCTTTGGAACAATTTTGTAATGGTATTGAATCATGTTTTAGAGCGCTGTAAATCTCTTCTTCTAAGGGTGTTAAAGTACCTATTATCTTTTCTGGAGGAATAGTGAAGTTAGGTTGTTCATGTGGAAGTAACTCATAAATACGTGAAAGTGCATCTGCCTTTGTGTTTTGACTCCCAGGTTTATAAGTTATTAGAAAGTTAAAGCGATCTAGAAAGAGTGACCACCTTGCTTGCCTTGCTGTTAAAGTCTTATTCTTTTTTAAGTATTCTAAATTTTTATGATCAGTATAAATAAGGAATGGAATTACTGATCCTTCTAGTAGGTGTCTCCATTGTTCTAGAGAACACTTAATAGCAAGGAGTTCT
The DNA here is from genome assembly GCF_027579735.1 of Bombina bombina. Taxonomy (NCBI): domain Eukaryota; kingdom Metazoa; phylum Chordata; class Amphibia; order Anura; family Bombinatoridae; genus Bombina; species Bombina bombina. The sequence continues at coordinate 25,705,983 of NC_069504.1, forward strand.
TTGTCTCCAACACTATAGTTAGCTTCAGCACAAGTCAACGTTCTTGAATAGAACGCAATGGGATGAACTTCACCTGTCTCCTTATTTTGTTGGGAAAGAACAGCCCCTATGCCTGTATTAGATGCATCAACTTCCAACTGGAACTGTTGATCAAATTTAGGCAGTGTTAGTATTGGAGCTGTTGTGAACATTTCCTTAAGACTATCAAAAGTCTTCTGGGCTTGTTCAGACCACTTAAAGCGCTGTTTTATGCTAGTTAATTGTGTTAATGGTTTTATCACTGAGGAGAAGTTTTTTATAAATTTACGGTAATAATTTGCGAAACCAATAAATCGCTGTAATGCTTTTACTGTAGTGGGTTTAGGCCAGTCTTTAATTGCGGATACTTTTTCAGGATCCATTTCTATTTTGTTTGGGGTAATTATATAACCCAAAAATTTTATTTTTGAGACATGAAAAACACATTTTTCTAGCTTTGCATATAACTTATGCTCCTTGAGTCGAGTAAGAACCCACCTAACATGTTTTTCATGTTCTATGGGAGATTTCGAATAAATCAGAATATCATCTAGATATATGATGACACAGATATCCATTAGATCATGAAAAATCTCGTTGATAAAATGTTGGAAGGTTGCGGGAGCATTGCTCAAACCAAAGGGCATTACGTTATACTGGAAAAGACCATAGCGGGTTCTGAACGCGGTTTTCCATTCGTGCCCTTCCTTTATGCGAATAAGATTATAAGCGCCCTTTAGATCTAATTTTGAGTAGATCGTGGCCTCATTTAATCTTTCGAGTAACTCTGGTATGAGAGGTAAAGGATACCTATTTTTAATTGTTATTTCATTCAATGCCCTGTAGTCTATAATAGGTCTTATTGTCCCATCTTTGTTGCGTACTAAAAACAATCCTGCAGCAGCAGGGGATGTTGAGTGTGAGATGAACCCTTTTCGCAAGTTTTCATCTAAATATGATCTTAGATATACCAATTCTTCTTGAGAAAGAGGGTAAATCTTACCATGTGGTATCTGAGATCCCGGTATTAAATCAATGGGACAGTCAAATTCCCTATGTGGTGGGAGGTTTTCTGCCTCCTTGAGGTCAAATACCTCTGCCAGGTCCTGATAAATTTGTGGTAGCTCATGTTCTATAGTAGAGATTACCTGATAGGGAAAACAAGTCTTTGTACAATAATCAGAGTCAAATTTTACTTGTTGTGATGTCCAGTCAATATGAGGATTATGTATTTGTAACCAGTTAAAACCTAAAATAATAATATGCATGTAGATAGGTATGAGGTCAAAAGTAATATATTCAGAATGTCCTTGGTCAGTTGTTATGAGTAAAGGGATTGTCTGATGAGTAATGGGGCCCTGTTGTATAATAGAACCATCAATAAGTTTAACTGAAACAGGATGTGTCTTGACAACAGTTGGAATTTTATTGAGCTTAACATATGCTATGTCTATATAGTTTCCTGACGCCCCAGAATCAATCAAAGCATTAGAGCGCACGTTTTTCTGATCACACTGTAAAGAAAAAGTGAGAGTGAGATGGGGGTTTTGAGAAATGTGAAAAATATTGTTTTTGATACTACCCTTACCCTTTTTCTGTCTCAATAGAGATGGACAATTTGTGACGGAGTGGTCTTTTTGTCCACAATAAAGACAGAGATTTTCTAATCTACGTTTAATTTTTTCCTCTGGGGTTAGAGGACCCCTTATAGTTCCAATTTCCATAGGAACCTGGTTTGAAACAGCTTTTTCCATGGTTGTAAAACAGGGATATGAACGTCTGGGCACAACTTCATAGGAAGCTTTTTCAGCCTTTCTTTCACGTAACCTTCGGTCCAAAGTGGTGCTTAATTTCATCAACCCATTCAGTGTGTCAGGCATCTCTAATCGTGACAATTCATCTTTAAGGGATTCAGAGAGACCCAATCTGAATTGATTCTTTAAACTGATCTCGTTCCATTGAGAGTCATCTATCCACATTTGAAATTCAGTAATATATTCTTCAATGTTTCTTTTCCCTTGTTTCATAGATCTTAATTTATTTTCAGCTGTTATTTGAGTGTGGGAATCCTCATACAAGGCAGTCATAGCTAAACAAAATTCTTCAAGCGAATCCAATATTGAATGTTCACTTTCAAAAAATCTATTGGCCCAGGAGCGTGGCTCCCCCTGTAGGAAGGAAATAGTGGTACAGACCTTTATCCTTTCACTATGATATGTTTTAGGTCTAAGTGAGAAAAGAAGTTTACATGCACTTTTAAAATCCCTGAATTCGCTGCGTTTGCCAGAAAATGGTTGTGGGTATTGTATGTGAGGTTCAGCAATTCCTGCTTCTTTCCCTGACATACAATCTTTTATTATGGTTTTGAGAGCTTTATTTTCAGTTTGTACCTCTATTAATGCTCTAGCAAGATATTCTAATTTTTGATGAATATTAGAAAATTCATTTTTAATTTCATTAGGATCCATATTCCTAAAAAAAAAAAACTTTCTTTTTAAGGCCTGAAAATTCTGTGATATGTGTGATAATTTTGTCTCACCAAACTTTAGAGAAAAATAAAATAAAGGAAATGTAGCTCTTTTCTTGTAAACAGCAAGTATATATAACTTAATATAATCGCATGCACAAGGTGAGCATTTACTTTTAGTAATTGAAATGAAAAGTATGGATTATACCTCTATGAATGATAGTAGTAATTCTTAAGTGAGAAACTTATTAAGTTTCAAATATATAAACAATGATTCGTTTATGATCAAAGAAAAAATGAGAAAAATTCCTTTATATTCAGGATATGAAATGAGTTGATAAAGTTCAAATCTTAGTAAAGTAATGTTCAAATAACTTTCCTTTAGTTTCACGCACTCACACAAACACTCTAAAATATATATACAATGTTCCAACACACACGCAATATTGAGCAGCAAGGAGGAGGTTAATTCAGTGAAAATACAGCTCAGGTAAGTAATGACACTTAGCGTTATATTTGTAAACCTTAAACTTTGTGTACAATACGATACCAATACCAGCGTGGTGATAAGACAAGATTTCCCCAGAAACGATGGTGAAGCGTGGAGAGCGGTATTAGCAGCAGAGAAAATACTAAACCGGAGAATATTAGAGAGCGGCGTCCGGTAGCAGCATGTGTGAGTGCGGCTTCAGCTGTGAGTGATTGAGTTCCGGAAGCGTAGGAATATGATTAGAAGTAATGGTCCAAAAGGAATCAGGAAAGAAGTGCAGCAAACTTTGAGTTACAATCAGCCTTCAAAAATATAAAATACTTTAGACCTGAAAGGGAAAAATAAACTGCTTGAAATGAGCAGTAGCACAAGATGAGAGAATCCACTTTAATTTTCAGGCACTGAGTAATGGAGAAGCACTTCCTTAAATAGGAGGAAGTGCTGATAGTCAGAAAGTCTTAAAGGGATATCACATCGTGTCAGACTCCATTAGGCCCCCATCACCCGGCCAAGTACACCGCCCCAGAAGCATGGAACAAGGTTGGGTAGCTTGATATCTCAGAGGGGAGCGGCTCTTCATCGGGTGTTTCGGAAGGCAATTATTATGATCTCTGGTCATCACATGTCCGCAGGTAACCGTAGCCCTCCCAGGGAGTCTTTGCATGTATGCGCTAGCTGCTTCTTGTGAGTTGGGAGCTGCAATTGGCAGGCTTTTAACTTTATCATAGTGCAATGCCGCTCCAGCCGCAGCCGCTCCCATAGTAGCAACGAAGACTTTTCTATGATCATGGATCCTTACTGAAGTAGAGGGTGGGTCTGTAGCGAGTTGTATGGGAGAACTTGTAGGCAGGCTCTCAACCGTAACATGGCTCAACATCGCCACAGCCACAGCCGCCATCTTGAATATATCGGAGGTTACTGCCTGTTTAGCCGTCTTCAAAATATGATAGCAAGCGGCATCTGGTTCACGAAAATCCGCAGCCTGTTTAGGCAAATCTGTTAAACGATCACTATCTTCTTCCAAGCAGGGTATGTGTTCCAATATTTCTCTGCGTCTCTGGGAAGATCTGTCCTGTGTATCGTCGCTGTTATCATCGGGAAAGACAGTTTCTAAGCGGCACCATTTTGTCGAAACATTCTTAGAACCTGGGGCCTGGATCTCGATCAACAGATGTTGTGTGGCCTCTTCCAGCTTAATGAAAGCTGGTAGTAACATATTCTTTAAAGAAAGCACCAATTCCAGATGCTGGTTGTCTTCTGAGGTAGAGCTAACCATTTTGTATTCGGGGCTGCACAGAATAACACTCTGTATTCTGCTCCGGTTACCAAACTCTCCTGACTTCACACAAGTCTCTGACTTCTCGGGGGCCAGGTGATGTTAATCCGGATCCCAGAAGGGTTCCCAAACAGCCGAACTGCTAAGGGAGATTAGGATGGCTTGATATTTGGCCACTTTTAAACAGAAAGTTTAAGATGATATGCAGAGCTTCATAGTCTTGTGGCCATCTTGGGTCGCCGCCCACCGGAAGTCCAAAATGACGTTTTTTTAAGGGGATTCCCATAGCGCGGGTATTACGAGTTTTGCGTTCTGGCTAAAAAAATGGCGTTATAGCCTAAAACGACAAGATCCATAACGCCATCTAAAGTCAGTAGGTATGAGTTTTACGCTACAAAGCTGTAGCATAAAACTCATAACTAATGTGTTAAAAAGTACACTAACACCAATAAACTACCTATTAACCCCTAAACTGAGGCCCTTCCGCATCGCAAACACTATAATACATTTATTAACCCCTAATCTTCCGCTCCCGGCATCTCCAAAACTAATAAAATTTATTAACCCCAATTCCGCCGCTCCCCGACCCCGACATCCTCACCACTATACTAAAGTTATTAGCTCCTAAATTGCTACCCTCCCGCATTGAAAACACTATTTAAATATTATTAACCTCTAATCTGCCTTCCGTCCACATTGACCCCACTATACTAAAGTTATTAAGCCCTAAACCGCAAACCCCACACAACGAAATATACTAAATTAAACTATTAACCCCTAAACCGGAAGCCCCCCACATCGCAATAAACTAATTTAAATGCCCCGCTACCGTTATATTAAAATTACAATTGTCAGTATATTTATAAGAATTTTCAGTAGTGCTCTCCAAATAATATATCAGTCTATGGCAGGGTTATAACACAATATATTTAAATAATTATCCTTTAAAATAAACCCTCAATCAATATGCATCTATTAGAAACCATAAAATTAATATAAATACCTGAATTCTTTTATTTAGTTAATATCTATGAGCATATTGGAATATATTTGTAATACCAGAACATGAAACAATATTATATGCGTTCAAAACTATTAAGATATGCTATACTTCTTACAAAACTCATAAAAGTTTACCTTTTAAAACCAGCCTTATTTACAAATAGCCTTTCATTCAATTAACACAAAGGGATTCTAAGTAAAATACTCAGCTATTTACCCACACTTCACTCTAACACAATTCTACTTTAAAATATCAAAATTTTCACAGATAATTTACTTAGCATCAATGATAAATGTTTAACAATACACAGGCTTATGAAACACTAACTTGAAATACAAACTACTTCTTTAAATCTGCTACATACAGCAATAAGGAATGTTTGCTTTAAATATTTGCATACAAACAGGCAAGCTAAGAGCTATTCAATACTATGAAATACAATTTAAAAACACAATTTGCTTTCTCCAATCTACCAATAATCTTGAATACGTTACCAGGATGAACGCCAATCGATATCCAGTATTCCTTAATAGGAATTATCTCACCTCAGAAACCAATAAGTATATCTTGCAATCAATGAGAAAAAGGTAGATCAGCTTTGCCAGAGTAAATGGTATCTCACGCCCAGCACCCAGCTACAAGTTAGCTTAGCACAATCTGTCCCCTTCTCTCCTTTGCATTGACTTATATAAGTTTTTAATCATTGGTGAGTTTGGAAACGCCCAAACGGAAACATTGTCTCGGATTGACCCTTGTGCTTGTCCCTGCTGATTGGATATCTTGTGAATGTACGTTGCCAAGGAGATGCATTCTTGCAACCACCAATCATCTCCTGGCTACAATATCTGTATCGCAACACCAGACCTTGTCCATTGGGGGCAGCAGACAGACAAACACAGTAATTTATTTACTATCCAACATTTTTAAACAATTCATTTTCCTATGAAATGGTTATTCAGTAGACCTTAACTTCCTGGATCAATCACTCACAATATTAATTATAGATGGGGCCGTATTATATCACCTCTCTGATCATTTTGATATGAAACATCATGTGCTTTTTAATATTACTTTATATTAAAAGAAATGTATTGCTAATTATTAGCTTAAAATCCATTACAATTTTATTAGTATCCTGGCATTTATATACAAATAACAGCCTATTTTGTATTCAGTATAGTATTGTATTCCAACATGAATATACCATATTTCACGTTTCTAATAAATCTTGGATGTATGAATCCTTTCTATGCAGATCTGAAATTATATGTCTGAGAAATAAAAACAGTACAGAGGTTATTATTCTGACACAGTTAAACATTTTAGACCGACTAAAATTAGTTACCTACCAAGCAAAGGCCTAGATTTAGAGTTTGGCGTTAGCCGTGAAAACCAGCGTTAGAGGCTCCTAACGCTGGTTTTAGGCTACCGCCGGTATTTGGAGTCACTCAAAATAGGGTCTAACGCTCACTTTTCAGCCACGACTTTTCCATACCGCAGATCCCCTTACGTCAATTGCGTATCCTATCTTTTCAATGGGATCTTTCTAACTCCGGTATTTAGAGTCGTTTCTGAAGTGAGCGTTAGACATCTAACGACAAAACTCCAGCCGCAGGAAAAAAGTCAGTAGTTAAGAGCTTTCTGGGCTAACGCCGGTTTATAAACCTCTTAACTACTGTACTCTAAAGTACACTAACACCCATAAACTACCTATGAACCCCTAAACCGAGGTCCCCCCACATCGCCGACACTCAAATAAATTTTTTTAACCCCTAATCTGCCGACCGCCACCTACGTTATCCTTATGTACCCCTAATCTGCTGCCCCTAACACCGCCGACCCCTATATTATATTTATTAACCCCTAATCTGCCCCCACAACGTCGCCTCCACCTGCCTACACTTATTAACCCCTAATCTGCCGAGCGGACCTGAGCGCTACTATAATAAAGTTATTAACCCCTAATCCGCCTCACTAACCCTATAATAAATTAGTATTAACCCCTAATCTGCCCTCCCTAACATCGCCGACACCTAACTTCAATTATTAACCCCTAATCTGCCGACCGGAGCTCACCGCTATTCTAATAAATGGATTAACCCCTAAAGCTAAGTCTAACCCTAACACTAACACCCCCCTAAGTTAAATATAATTTAAATCTAACGAAATAAATTAACTCTTATTAAATAAATTATTCCTATTTAAAGCTAAATACTTACCTGTAAAATAAATCCTAATATAGCTACAATATAAATTATAATTATATTGTAGCTATTTTAGGATTAATATTTATTTTACAGGTAACTTTCTATTTATTTTAACCAGGTACAATAGCTATTAAATAGTTAAGAACTATTTAATAGCTAAAATAGTTAAAATAATTACAAATTTACCTGTAAAATAAACCCTAACCTAAGTTACAATTAAAACTAACACTATACTATCAATAAATTAATTAAATAAAATACCTACAATTACCTACAATTAACCTAACACTACACTATCAATAAATTAATTAAATAAACTACCTACAATTAACCTAACACTACACTATCAATAAATTAATTAAATACAATTCCTACAAATAAATACAAATAAATAAACTTGCTAAAGTTCAAAAAATAAAAAAGAACTAAGTTACAAAAAAATAAAAAAATATCTACAAACATAAGAAAAATATTACAACAATTTTAAACTAATTACACCTACTCTAAGCCCCCTAATAAAACAACAAAGCCCCCCAAAATAAAAAATGGCCTACCCTATTCTAAATTACTAAAGTTAAAAGCTCTTTAACCTTACCAGCCCTGAACAGGGCCCTTTGCGGGGCATGCCCCAAGAAGTTCAGCTCTTTTGCCTGTAAAAAAAAAAACATACAATACCCCCCCCCAACATTACAACCCACCACCCACATACCCCTAATCTAACCAAAACCCCCCTTAAATAAACCTAACACTAAGCCCCTGAAGATCATCTTGCCTTGTCTTCACCTCACCAGGTATCACCGATCCGTCCTGGCTCCAAAATCTTCATCCAACCCAAGCGGGGGTTGGCGATCCATCATCCGGTGCCTGAAGAGGTCCACAAGAGGCTCCAAAGTCTTCATCCTATCCGGGAAGAAGAGGCGATCCGGACCGGCAACCATCTTGATCCAAGCGGCATCTTCTATCTTCATCCGATGACGACCGGCTCCATCCTGAAGACCTCCACCGCGGACCCATCTTCTTCCGGCGACGTCCAACTGCAGAATGACGGTTCCTTTAAGGGACGTCATCCAAGATGGCGTCCCTCGAATTCCGATTGGCTGATAGGATTCTATCAGCCAATCGGAATTAAGGTAGGAATATTCTGATTGGCTGATGGAATCAGCCAATCAGAATCAAGTTCAATCCGATTGGCTGATCCAATCAGCCAATCAGATTGAGCTCGCATTCTATTGTCTGTTCCGATCAGCCAATAGAATGCGAGCTCAATCTGATTGGCTGATTGGATCAGCCAATCGGATTGAACTTGATTCTGATTGGCTGATTCCATCAGCCAATCAGAATATTCCTACCTTAATTCCGATTGGCTGATAGAATCCTATCAGCCAATCGGAATTCGAGGGACGCCATCATGGATGACGTCCCTTAAAGGAACCGTCATTCTGCAGTTGGACGTCGCCGGAAGAAGATGGGTCCGCGGTGGAGGTCTTCAGGATGGAGCCGGTCGTCATCGGATGAAGATAGAAGATGCCGCTTGGATCAAGATGGTTGCCGGTCCGGATCGCCTCTTCTTCCCGGATAGGATGAAGACTTTGGAGCCTCTTCTGGACCTCTTCAGGCACCGGATGATGGATCGCCAACCCCCGCTTGGATTGGATGAAGATTTTGGAGCCAGGACGGATCGGTGATACCTGGTGAGGTGAAGACAAGGTAGGATGATCTTCAGGGGCTTAGTGTTAGGTTTATTTAAGGGGGGTTTGGGTTAGATTAGGGGTATGTGGGTGGTGGGTTGTAATGTTGGGGGGGGTATTGTATGTTTTTTTTTTACAGGCAAAAGAGCTGAACTTCTTGGGGCATGCCCCGCAAAGGGCCCTGTTTAGGGCTGGTAAGGTAAAAGAGCTTTTAACTTTAGTAATTTAGAATAGGGTAGGGCATTTTTTATTTTGGGGGGCTTTGTTGTTTTATTAGGGGGCTTAGAGTAGGTGTAATTAGTTTAAAATTGTTGTAATATTTTTCTTATGTTTGTAGATATTTTTTCATTTTTTGTAACTTAGTTCTTTTTTATTTTTTGTACTTTAGCAAGTTTATTTATTTGTATTTATTTGTAGGAATTGTATTTAATTAATTTATTGATAGTGTAGTGTTAGGTTAATTGTAGGTAGTTTATTTACATTAATTTATTGATAGTGTAGTGTTAGGTTAATTGTAGGTAATTGTAGGTATTTTATTTAATTCATTTATTGATAGTATAGTGTTAGTTTTAATTGTAACTTAGGTTAGGATTTATTTTACAGGTAAATTTGTAATTATTTTAACTATTTTAGCTATTAAATAGTTCTTAACTATTTAATAGCTATTGTACCTGGTTAAAATAAATACAAAGTTACCTGTAAAATAAATATTAATCCTAAAATAGCTACAATATAATTATAATTTATATTGTAGCTATATTAGGGTTTATTTTACAGGTAAGTATTTAGATTTAAATAGGAATAATTTATTTAATAAGAGTTAATTTATTTCGTTAGATTTAAATTATATTTAACTTAGGGGGGTGTTAGTGTTAGGGTTAGATTTAGCTTTAGGGGTTAATCCATTTATTAGAATAGCCGTGAGCTCCGGTCGGCAGATTAGGGGTTAATAATTGAAGTTAGGTATCGGCGATGTTAGGGAGGGCAGATTAGGGGTTAATACTATTTAATATAGGGTTAGTGAGGCGGATTAGGGGTTAATAACTTTATTATAGTAGCGCTCAGGTCCGCTCGGCAGATTAGGGGTTAATTATTGTAGGTAGGTGGAGGCGACGTTGTGGGGGGCAGATTAGGGGTTAATAAATATAATATAGGGGTCGGCGATGTTAGGGAACCAGATTAGGGGTACATAGGGATAATGTAAGTAGCGGCGGTTTACGGAGCGGCAGATTAGGGGTTAAAAATAATATGCAGGGGTCAGCGATAGCGGGGGGCGGCAGATTAGGGGTTAATAAGTGTAAGGTTAGGGGTGTTTAGACTCGGGGTACATGTTAGAGTGTTAAGTGCAGACGTAGGAAGGGTTACCGCATAGCAAACAATGGGGCTGCGTTAGGAGCTGAACGCGGCTTTTTTGCAGGTGTTAGGTTTTTTTTCAGCTCAAACAGCCCCATTGTTTCCTATGGGAGAATCGTGCACGAGCACGTTTTTGAGGCTGGCCGCGTCCGTCAGCAACTCTGGTATCGAGAGTTGAAGCTGCGTTAAAAATGCTCTACGCTCCTTTTTTGGAGCCTAACGCAGCCTTTATGTGGACTCTCGATACCAGAGTTATTTTTATGGTGCGGCCAGAAAAAAGCCGGCGTTAGGTTTTCGGGTCGTTACCGACAAAACTCCAAATCTAGGCCTTAGCAAATACCCATGTAATAATAGAGAATTAGACAATTTCCCAAATTCCTATATTTAATACATTCTGAGGCAAACATTCAAATATGATTAATTGCTGTATTTTCAGTAAATTTCAAAGTTACAATATAACATACTTTCTGCTTAGCCAGCACAGATGTGTATCTGATTTTCAGGGGCAATTAACACCTATGTGCATAAAAACTGTTTCCTTTGAAATTGTTTGTTCAGCTGAGAACTGTTTTTTTCTGAGTCCAATCAAGCTTTAAAAAGGGTTGTTTGTGATTATACAATCACATAATTTAGCATATTGAGTGTTTAGGAAAAGTCCCAGCTGGATCTTGATGTAATTTAGCAATGTCTCCCATGTCTGAATTAAGAATTTGTAATACATAGTGTAGATGACCATCTCTTTTATCACCAAATGTTTAGGGCCATGAGAAAAGTTCAGTCACCATCTGATAGGAACTTCAGCTTCACACCCCAGCAAGAAACTGTTCCTTTTAAAATGACCTCTCCAAACATAGCTCTGACAGCACTTTCTTTTGATGAAATGGGAACAAAAGGGTTTTGTTTATATAGCCAAACATCCTCTGGCATAGATGACTGCAATCACAGTGAACAGAGTTGCTGCAAATAGTCTCATATACAACCAATCATGTGGTCTTATCAACTATATGAAAATTATATATATATATATATATATATATATATATATATATATAATTTTCCTTTATAATATTCATATACCCTGACATAAATCCCCCTTCTAACTTCAAATAGATATAGGACACATGTATTTGAATTGGCTTAAAGTCAGTGGTACTGTGTGAGCGTCAACAGTATGCCTCATAGACAGTCTTCTATGGAGAAGGTTCATCATTTTTGAGCCCTTGTCCTCATCAGTTAGGCATCTTTAAACTACAGTATTTGTCAGATTCAGCTGTCTCAATACCTCCATTCCTAGCCACACCTATTATTTACTGATTGGTTGCCCCTTCCTTAAATAAGCTGTTCACCTTTCATTCCCTGCTCAGTATTGAAGTTTTCTGCCACAGTGAAGATTTCTTGCCTAAATCTCTCCTAATTCTCCTTGAAGAAAGGATTCTCTGAGCCTCCGGTTCTAATACAGAATTACACTGGATTCCTTACTCAGGACACTCTCTCACATTCATGGGGTAAAGTACTTTGTCTAACTTTGCATAATTCTCCTCCTTGCCTCTTACCGCAGCTGCAACCTCCTCTGTTACGCTTGTGCCTGTCAGCAAGATTCTACGCTGCTCCCAAAGCCACCGGACGTCACTTCCGGTTTCTCCGGTCTCAAACTTACTTTACTCAGACGCCAACGAAAGGTTTGCTGCTAGCTCTCCACATTTTACTTTGTTTCAAGGTACTTTCTACTTCTTTATGCAAATACCATATCAACATCAGGCACTTTACTGCTACATGTTTGCTAAGCACATACCGTAACCTTTGTTCAGGCTCTTTCCTGCTACCTGCATATTTTCTCTGTGAATCTGCCTGTTTATGAAATCTCAATCTGTCTCCGCATATGCTGTTTTTATCTGAGTGTGATAGTAACAGTTGTAGTCCACAATATCCAGTACCATTCTGTATGAACTTACCATACTTGATATAGTATATCAATCACTACACTGAAGGAAGCCTTTCCAGCAATAAGGGTTTTCAGACAGTATCGTGATACATACATACATTTATTTAGTATTCTGCAGTTGTGTTCCAGTACTACTTATATTGACTGAGTGTGATTTATATTGATTCTAACAGTATTTCTTTAGTGCATTTGGGGTATGACACTTCATTCCCCCTCTATGACTTGTAGTTGGGACCTAGGATGGCATGCTCGCAGCTGATTGATATGGACCCATTTATCTATGAAACTTTCATTTTTGGGGATCTGTATTTTATAGGCCATTGGCGATATTTTGTCAGTAATGACAAAAGGACATTTCCATGAGGGAAGAAATTTCCTCTCCCTAACCTGATCTCTTCCAAAGTTATAAAGATAAACTTTATCATTTATTTCATATTCCTTTTTGGACATCTTGAGATCATAATAGGTTTTAGTGGCAGTTGCGGCTCTTTCTAAATTCCTTTGAGCAAATGCAAAGGCACATTGCAGGTGCTTTCATAGGCCTAGATTTAGAGTTGGGCGGTAGCCGTCAAAACCAGCGTTAGAGGCTCCTAACGCTGGTTTTTACTGCCCTCTGGTATTTGGAGCCAGTCATTAAAGGGTCTAACGCTCACTTTCCAGCCGCGACTTTTCCATACCGCAGATCCCCTTACGTCATTTGCGTATCCTATCTTTTTATTGGGATCTTTCTAACGCTGGTATTTAGAGTCGTGGCTGAAGTGAGCGTTAGAAATCTAACGACAAAACTCCAGCCGCAGAAAAAAGTCAGTAGTTAAGAGCTTTCTTGGCTAACGCTGGTTTATAAAGCTCTTAACTACTGTGCTCTAAAGTACACTAACACCCATAAACTACCTATGTACCCCTAAACCGAGGTCCCCCCACATCGCCGCCACTATATTTAAATTTTTTAACCCCTAATCTGCCGCTCCGTACATCGCTGCCAACTACGTTATCCCTATGTACACCTAATCTGCTGCCCCTAACACCGCCGACCCCTATATTATATTTATTAACCCCTAATCTTCCCCCCACAATGTCGCCGCCAGCTACTTACAATAATTAACCCCTAATCTGCCGACCGGAGCTCACCGCTAGTATAATAAATGTATTAACTCCTAATCTGCCTAAATAACCCTATAATAAATAGTATTAACCCCTAATCTGCCCTCCCTAACATCGCCGACAGCTAACTTCAAGTATTAACCCCTAATTTGCCAATCGGAGCTCACCGCTACTCTAATAAATTGTTTAACCCCGTAAGCTAATTCTAACCCTAACACTAACACCCCTCTAAGTTAAATATAATTTTTATCTAACGAAATATATTAAGTCTTATTAAATAAATTATTCCTATTTAAATCTAAATACTTACCTGTAAAATAAATCCTAATATAGCTACAATATAAATTATAATTATATCTTAGCTATTTTAGGATTAATATTTATTTTACAGGCAACTTTGTAATTATTTTAACCAGGTACAATAGCTATTAAATAGTTAATAACTATTTAATAGCTACCTAGTTAAAATAATTACAAAATTACCTGTAAAATAAATCCTAACCTAAGTTACAATTAAACCTTACACTACACTATCAATAAATAAATTAAATAAACTACCTACAATTATCTACAATTAAACCTAACACTACACTATCAATAAATAAATTAAATAAACTACCTACAATTATCTACAATTAAACCTAACACTACACTATCAATAAATAAATTAAATAAACTACCTACAATTATCTACAATTAAACCTAACACTACACTATCAATAAATAAATTAACTACAATTCCTACAAATAAATACAATTAAATAAACTAACTAAAGTACAAAAAATAAAAAAGAACTGTTACAAAAAATAAAAAAATATCTACAAACATAAGAAAAATATTACAACAATTTTAAACTAATTACACCTACTCTAAGCCCCCTAATAAAACAACAAAGCCCCCCAAAATAAAAAATGGCCTACCCTATTCTAAATTACTAAAGTTAAAAGCTCTTTAACCTTACCAGCCCTGAACAGGGCCCTTTGCGGGGCATGCCCCAAGAAGTTCAGCTCTTTTGCCTGTAAAAAAAAAAACATACAATATCCCCCCCCAACATTACAACCCACCACCCACATACCCCTAATCTAACCAAAACCTCCCTTAAATAAACCTAACACTAAGCCCCTGAAGATCATCCTACCTTGTCTTCACCTCACCAGGTATCACCTATCCGTCCTGGCTCCAAAATCTTCATCCAACCCAAGCGGGGGTTGACGATCCATCATCCGGTGCCTGAAGAGGTCCAGAAGAGGCTCCAAAGTCTTCATCCTATCCGGGAAGAAGAGGCGATCCGGACCGGCAACCATCTTGATCCAAGCGGCATCTTCTATCTTCATCCGATGACGACCGGCTCCATCCTGAAGACCTCCACCGCGGACCCATCTTCTTCCGGCGACGTCCAACTGCAGAATGACGGTTCCTTTAAGGGACGTCATCCAAGATGGCGTCCCTCGAATTCCGATTGGCTGATAGGATTCTATCAGCCAATCGGAATTAAGGTAGGAATATTCTGATTGGCTGATGGAATCAGCCAATCAGAATCAAGTTCAATCCGATTGGCTGATCCAATCAGCCAATCAGATTGAGCTTGCATTCTATTGTCTGTTCCGATCAGCCAATAGAATGCGAGCTCAATCTGATTGGCTGATTGGATCAGCCAATCGGATTGAACTTGATTCTGATTGGCTGATTCCATCAGCCAATCAGAATATTCCTACCTTAATTCCGATTGGCTGATAGAATCCTATCAGCCAATCGGAATTCGAGGGACGCCATCTTGGATGATGTCCCTTAAAGGAACCGTCATTCTGCAGTTGGACGTCGCCGGAAGAAGATGGGTCCGCGGTGGAGGTCTTCAGGATGGAGCCGGTCGTCATCGGATGAAGATAGAAGATGCCGCTTGGATCAAGATGGTTGCCGGTCCGGATCGCCTCTTCTTCCCGGATAGGATGAAGACTTTGGAGCCTCTTCTGGACCTCTTCAGGCACCGGATGATGGATCGCCAACCCCCGCTTGGGTTGGATGAAGATTTTGGAGCCAGGACGGATCGGTGATACCTGGTGAGGTGAAGACAAGGTAGGATGATCTTCAGGGGCTTAGTGTAAGGTTTATTTAAGGGGGGTTTGGGTTAGATTAGGGGTATGTGGGTGGTGGGTTGTAATGTTGGGGGGGGGTATTGTATGGTTTTTTTTTACAGGCAAAAGAGCTGAACTTCTTGGGGCATGCCCCGCAAAGGGCCCTGTTCAGGGCTGGTAAGGTAAAAGAGCTTTTAACTTTAGTAATTTAGAATAGGGTAGGCCATTTTTTATTTTGGGGGGCTTTGTTGTTTTATTAGGGGGCTTAGAGTAGGTGTAATTAGTTTAAAATTGTTGTAATATTTTTCTTATGTTTGTAGATATTTTTTTATTTTTTGTAACTTAGTTCTTTTTTATTTTTTGTACTTTAGCAAGTTTATTTATTTGTATTTATTTGTAGGAATTGTATTTAATTAATTTATTGATAGTGTAGTGTTAGGTTAATTGTAGGTAGTTTATTTAATTAATTTATTGATAGTGTAGTGTTAGGGTAATTGTAGGTATTTTATTTAATTAATTTATTGATAGTATAGTGTTAGTTTTAATTGTAACTTAGGTTAGGATTTATTTTACAGGTAAATTTGTAATTATTTTAACTATTTTAGCTATTAAATAGTTCTTAACTATTTAATAGCTATTGTACCTGGTTAAAATAAATACAAAGTTACCTGTAAAATAAATATTAATCCTAAAATAGCTACAATATAATTATAATTTATATTGTAGCTATATTAGGGTTTATTTTACTGGTAAGTATTTAGATTTAAATAGGAATAATTTATTTAATAAGAGTTAATTTATTTCGTTAGATTTAAATTATATTTAACTTAGGGGGGTGTTAGTGTTAGGGTTAGATTTAGCTTTAGGGGTTAATCCATTTATTAGAATAGCTGTGAGCTCCGGTCGGCAGATTAGGGGTTAATAATTGAAGTTAGGTATCGGCGATGTTAGGGAGGGCAGATTAGGGGTTAATACTATTTAATATAGGGTTAGTGAGGCGGATTAGGGGTTAATAACTTTATTATAGTAGCGCTCAGGTCCGCTCGGCAGATTAGGGGTTAATTATAGTAGGTAGGTGGAGGCGACGTTGTGGGGGGCAGATTAGGGGTTAATAAATATAATATAGGGGTCGGCGATGTTAGGGAACCAGATTAGGGGTACATAGGGATAATGTAAGTAGCGGCGGTTTACGGAGCGGCAGATTAGGGGTTAAAAATAATATGCAGGGGTCAGCGATAGCGGGGGCGGCAGATTAGGGGTTAATAAGTGTAAGGTTAGGGGTGTTTAGACTCTGGGTACTGTTAGAGTGTTAAGTGCAGACGTAGGAAGGGTTACCGCATAGCAAACAATGGGGCTGCGTTAGGAGCTGAACGCGGCTTTTTTGCAGGTGTTAGGTTTTTTTTCAGCTCAAACAGCCCCATTGTTTCCTATGGGAGAATCGTGCACGAGCACGTTTTTGAGGCTGGCCGCGTCCGTCAGCAACTCTGGTATCGAGAGTTGAAGCTGCGTTAAAAATGCTCTACGCTCCTTTTTTGGAGCCTAACGCAGCCTTTATGTGGACTCTCGATACCAGAGTTATTTTTATGGTGCGGCCAGAAAAAAGCCGGCGTTAGTTTTTCGGGTCGTTACCGACAAAACTCCAAATCTAGGCCTTAGCAAATACCCATGTAATAATAGAGAATTAGACAATTTCCCAAATTCCTATATTTAATACATTCTGAGGCAAACATTCAAATATGATTAATTGCTGTATTTTCAGTAAATTTCAAAGTTACAATATAACATACTTTCTGCTCAGCCAGCACAGATGTGTATCTGATTTTCAGGGGCAATTAACACCTATGTGCATAAAAACTGTTTCCTTTGAAATTGTTTGTTCAGCTGAGAACTGAGAACTGAGTCCAATCAAGCTTTAAAAAGGGTTGTTTGTGATTATACAATCACATAATTTAGCATATTGAGTGTTTAGGAAAAGTCCCAGCTGGTAGATGACCATCTCTTTTATCACCAAATGTTTAGGGCCATGAGAAAAGTTCAGTCACCATCTGATAGGAACTTCAGCTTCACACCCCAGCAAGAAACTGTTCCATTTAAAATGACCTCTCCAAAGATAGCTCTGACAGCACTTTCTTTTGATGAAATGGGAACAAAAGGGTTTTGTTTATATAGCCAAAAATCCTCTGGCATAGATGACTGCAATCACAGTGAACAGAGTTGCTGCAAATAGTCTCATATACAACCAATCATGTGGTCTTATCAACTATATGAAAATTATATATATATATATATATATATATATATATATATATTTTTCCTTTATAATATTCATATACCCTGACATAAATCCCCCTTCTAACTTCAAATAGATATAGGACACATGTATTTGAATTGGCTTAAAGTCAGTGGTACTGTGTGAGCGTCAACAGTATGCCTCATAGACAGTCTTCTATGGAGAAGGTTCATCATTTTTGAACCCTTGTCCTCATCAGTTAGGCATCTTTTTAAACTACAGTATTTCTTTAGTGCATTTGGGGTATGACACTTCATTCCCCCTCTATGACTTGTAGTTGGTACCTAGGATGGCATGCTCGCAGCTGATTGATATGGACACATTTATCTATGAAACTTTCATTTTTGGGGATCTGTATTTTATAGGCCATTGGCGATATTTTGTCAGTAATGACAAAAGGACATTTCCATGAGGGAAGAAATTTCCTCTCCCTAACCTGATCTCTTCCAAAGTTATAAAGATAAACTTTATCATTTATTTCATATTCCTTTTTGGACATCTTGAGATCATAATAGGTTTTAGTGGCAGTTGCGGCTCTTTCTAAATTCCTTTGAGCAAATGCAAAGGCACATTGCAGGTGCTTTCATAGGCCTAGATTTAGAGTTGGGCGGTAGCCGTCAAAACCAGCGTTAGAGGCTCCTAACGCTGGTTTTTACCGCCCTCTGGTATTTGGAGCCAGTCATTAAAGGGTCTAACGCTCACTTTCCAGCCGCGACTTTTCCATACCGCAGATCCCCTTACGTCATTTGCGTATCCTATCTTTTCATTGGGATCTTTCTAACGCTGGTATTTAGAGTCGTGGCTGAAGTGAGCGTTAGAAATCTAACGACAAAACTCCAGCCGCAGAAAAAAGTCAGTAGTTAAGAGCTTTCTTGGCTAACGCCGGTTTATAAAGCTCTTAACTACTGTGCTCTAAAGTACACTAACACCCATAAACTACCTATGTACCCCTAAACCGAGGTCCCCCCACATCGCCGCCACTATATTTAAATTTTTTAACCCCTAATCTGCCGCTCCGTACACCGCTGCCAACTACGTTATCCCTATGTACCCCTAATCTGCTGCCCCTAACACCGCCGACCCCTATATTATATTTATTAACCCCTAATCTGCCCCCCACAATGTCGCCGCCAGCTACCTACAATAATTAACCCCTAATCTGCCAACCGGAGCTCACCGCTAGTATAATAAATGTATTAACTCCTAATCCGCCTAAATAACCCTATAATAAATAGTATTAACCCCTAATCTGCCCTCCCTAACATCGCCGACAGCTAACTTCAAGTATTAACCCCTAATTTGCCAATCGGAGCTCACCGCTACTCTAATAAATTGTTTAACCCCTTAAGATAATTCTAACCTTAACACTAACACCCCCCTAAGTTAAATATAATTTTTATCTAACAAAATATATTAAGTCTTATTAAATAAATTATTCCTATTTAAATCTAAATACTTACCTGTAAAATAAATCCTAATATAGCTACAATATAAATTATAATTATATCTTAGCTATTTTAGGATTAATATTTATTTTACAGGCAACTTTGTAATTATTTTAACCAGGTACAATAGCTATTAAATAGTTAATAACTATTTAATAGCTACCTAGTTAAAATAATTACAAAATTACCTGTAAAATAAATCCTAACCTAAGTTACAATTAAACCTTACACTACACTATCAATAAATAAATTAAATAAACTACCTACAATTATCTACAATTAAACCTAACACTACACTATCAATAAATAAATTAAATAAACTACCTACAATTATCTACAATTAAACCTAACACTACACTATCAATAAATAAATTAAATAAACTACCTACAATTATCTACAATTAAACCTAACACTACACTATCAATAAATAAATTAAATACAATTCCTACAAATAAATACAATTAAATAAACTAACTAAAGTACAAAAAATAAAAAAGAACTAAGTTACAAAAAATAAAAAAATATTTACAAACATTAGAAAAAAATTACAACAATTTTAAACTAATTACACCTACTCTAAGCCCCCTAATAAAATAACAAAGACCCCCAAAATAAAAAAATGCCCTACCCTATTCTAAATTACAAAAGTTCAAAGCTCTTTTACCTTACCAGGCCTTAAAAGGGCCCTTTGCGGGGCATGCCCCAAAGAATTCAGCTGTTTTGCCTGTAAAAAAAAACATACAATACCCCCCCCAACATTACAACCCACCACCCACATACCCCTAATCTAACCCAAACCCCCCTTAAATAAACCTAACACTAAGCCCCTGAAGATCTTCCTACCTTGTCTTCACCATGCCAGGTATCACCGATCGTTCCAGGCTCCGAAATCTTCATCCAAGCCCAAGCGTGGGCTAGACATCCATCATCCGGCTGAAGTCTTCTATCAAGCGACGGCTGAAGAAGTCCAGAAGAGGCTCCAAAGTCTTCATCCTATCCGGGAAGAAGAGTAGATCCGGACCGGCAACCATCTTCTTCCAAGCGGCATCTTCTATCTTCATCTGATGACGACCGGCTCCATCTTGAAGACCTCCACCGTGGACCCATCTTCTTCTTCCGACGACTTCCTGACGAATGACGGTTCCTTTAAGGGACGTCATCCAAGATGGCGTCCCTCGAATTCCGATTTGATTCTATCAGCCAATCGGAATTAAGGTAGGAAAATTCTGATTGGCTGATTCCATCGGAACAGCCAATAGAATGCAAGCTCAATCTGATTGGCTGATCGGATCAGCCAATCGGATTGAACTTGAATCTGATTGGATGATTCCATCAGCCAATCAGAATTTTCCTACCTTAATTCCGATTGGCTGATAGAATCCTATCAGCCAATCGGAATTCGATGGACGCCATCTTGGATGACGTCATTTAAAGGAACCATCATTCGGCGAGTAGGCATCGGTAGAAGAGGATGTTCCGCGTCGGCTGGAAGATGATGGCTCCGGAAGAAAGAAGATTGAAGATGCTGCTTCATAGAAGACTTCATCCCGATGATGGACTTCTTCAGCGCCCGCTTGGATCAAGACTTCAGCCCGATGATGGATTTCTTCAGCCGCCGCTTGGATCCAGACTTCAGCCCAAGGATGGACGTCACTCTTCAGCCCCCCACTTGGGCTTGGATCAAGACTTCGTACCCTCTTCTGGACCGATCGGTGAACCTGGCATGGTGAAGACAAGGTAGGGAGATCTTCAGGGGCTTAGTGTTAGGTTTATTTAAGGGGGGTTTGGGTTAGATTAGGGTGGTGGGTTGTAATGTGGGGGGGGGGTATTGTATGGGTTTTTTTTACAGGCAAAAGAGCTGAATTCTTTGGGGCATGCCCCGCAAAGGGCCCTTTTAAGGGCTGGTAAGGTAAAAGAGCTTTGAACTTTTGTAATTTAGAATAGGGTAGGGCATTTTTTTATTTTGGGGGTCTTTGTTATTTTATTAGGAGGCTTAGAGTAGGTGTAATTAGTTTAAAATTGTTGTAATTTTTTTCTAATGTTTGAAAATATTTTTTTATTTTTTGTAACTTAGTTCTTTTTTATTTTTTGTACTTTAGTTAGTTTATTTAATTGTATTTATTTGTAGGAATTGTATTTAATTTATTTATTGATAGTGTAGTGTTAGGTTTAATTGTAGATAATTGTAGGTATTTTATTTAATTAATTTATTGATAGTGTAGTGTTAGGTTTAATTGTAACTTAGGTTAGGATTTATTTTACAGGTAATTTTGTAATTATTTTAACTAGGTAACTATTAAATAGTTATTAACTATTTAATAGCTATTGTACCTGGTTAAAATAATTACAAAGTTGCCTGTAAAATAAATATTAATCCTAAAATAGCTACAATATAATTATAATTTATATTGTAGCTATATTAGGGTTTATTTTACAGGTAAGTATTTAGCTTTAAATAGGAATAATTTATTTAATAAGGGTTAATTTATTTCATTAGATTTAAATTATATTTTATTTAGGGGGGTGTTAGGGTTAGGGTTAGACTTAGCTTTAGGGGTTAATAAATTTATTAGAGTAGCGGTGAGCTCCTGTCGGCAGATTAGGGGTTAAAACTGGAAGTTAGGTGTCGGCAATGTTAGGGAGGGCAGATTAGGGGTTAATACTATTTATTATAGGGTTATTGAGGCGGGAGTGAGGCGGATTAGGGGTTAATACATTTATTATAGTAGCGCTCAGGTCCGGTCGGCAGATTAGGGGTTAATAACTGTAGTTAGGTGGAGGCGACGTTGGGGGCGGAAGATTAGGGGTTAATAAATATAATATAGGGGTCGGCAATGTTAGGGCAGCAGATTAGGGGTACATAGGGATAATGTAGGTGGCGGGGGTGTACGGAGCGGCAGATTAGGGGTTAAAAATAATATGCAGGGTCAGCGATAGTGGTGGCAGCAGATTAGGGGTTAATAAGTGTAAGGTTAGGGGTGTTTAGACTCGGGGTACATGTTAGAGTGTTAGGTGCAGACGTAGGAAGTGTTTCCCCATAGGAAACAATGGGGCTGCGTTAGGAGCTGAACGCGGCTTTTTTGCAGGTGTTAGGTTTTTTTTCAGCTCAAACAGCCCCATTGTTTTCTATGGGGGAATCGTGCACAAGCACGTTTTTGAAACTGGCCGCGTTCGTAAGCACCGCTGGTATCGAGAGTTGCAGTGGCGTTAAATTATGCTCTACGCTCCCTTTTTGGAGCCTAACGCACTGAAAACCCAGCCATTCGGTGAACTCTAAATACCAGTGGTATTTAAAAGGTGCGGGGGGAAAAAAGCACGCGTAGCTAACGCACCCCTTTGGCCGCCAAACTCTAAATCTAGCCATTAGGTTCTTCACATATTGATGTGTATTGGCAGCGTTTATCAAATTTTGGTCTGATGTACGGTATAGCAGATGCTGAGGTAGAACCATTCTTCTACCAGTCATCAGTTCAAAAGGTGACATCTTGGTAGCACTACTTGGAGTTGCTCTTAATGCCATTAGGACTAGAGGTAGTTTTACATCCCAGTTTTTACCCGTTTCACTCACAAACTTTTTGAGGATTTTAACAATGGACTGGTTGTAATGCTCTACACCACCACTTGAGGCAGCTCTATAAGCAATTTGGAGCTTTCTTTTTACCCCTAGTATTTTCCACATTTTTGTCATCACTTCGCTAGTGAAGTGGGTTCCCCGATCTGACTCGATTCTTTCGGGTAAACCAAATCTGGAGAATACGTGGTTGATGAGCAATGCTGCAAATGTTTCAACACTATTGTTAGGTGCACTTATGCACTCTACCCATTTAGTGAACAGGCATGTCACGGTTAACATGTATTTGTTACCTCTTGATGACCTAGTTACTGGACCAATAAAATCAATTTGTATATCTGACCATGGCATTACCATCCCCCTTTTCTGCAATGGTGCTCTATGCGTTGGTGCAGTCGGTTGGAACTGTGGACAGATTAAACACCCTTGGCAGTAGGTTTGAACATCTTTCAACATGTGTGGCCAAAAATCATAATCACGCAGTATTTCATACGTGAGTTTGGCATCACGATGACCAGATGTGGGAGCATCATGGGCATGTTGAAGCATTAGACCTCTGAACTTGGTGGGTACTACCCATTGCTGAATGCCAGTTTTGGAGGTTCTAATTAACAAACCATCCTGTAACTTGAATTGTGTTCTGGATTTAATTAAGATTCTAAGATCTTCTTTGCCAATACAATCATCTTTTAATATGGGGTTATTTTCAGGATCTTCTATGTGTTTATAGAAGATGCCTACAATGGGGTCTTCTTTTTGACTAGTGATCAGGTCCTCGCTAGGAGAATCCTGACTCCATTGTACCAAGTTAGGCTCACTCTGTTGTTTCGCCTGGTTTCTAGTAATGGCTTCTACCTGAATTGCACCCATTAAGTGGTCAATATTAAGGAGTTCTCCAGTTATGGCACCTTGTTTGGCTCATGAATCCGCAAGATCATTGCCTTCCTTATCAGGACCTAGAACCCTGGAATGACCCTTGGTCTTTTTTCCAGTGTATGGTTAAATCATTGGATACCACCAGATTATCAATCTCGCAGAACAACTTGCCATGCTTGACTGGTTTGTTATTGCATTTCTTTTCCAAGTTGGCAGGTATTCAACAAAACGGTCACACACATAATTTGAGTCAGTTATGATCACATATTCATGAATACCATGTTCAATAGCCATTTCAATGGTTTTCAGAACAGTAGTGAGTTCTGCAACTTGACTGGATCTTGGTCCAATGTTAAAACCTATAGATATGTTTGAGAATCCATTTGCCCAAGTTATACCAATTTCAGTGACTAGTCTGCGCTCATTATCAATAGTGGCATGGTAAGAGCAACCATCAACATACACCCAAGGTAATGTTTGACAATTGTCCTCAGTGTACATTTTATATGGGGAAAGCAGTTGTTCCTCCAGGAAATCATCTTCTGATAATTCTTCCCCAGGATCCTTAGCAGTACAGTCATGGAGCTTAGCAAGCCCCTGTGCGACTGGATTCTTTTTATTCTGCTTGTAGCGAATTTCTAAAGGCCAGCCTTGTAAGGAAAGAGTCCACGCTGTTATGCAGCTATTTGACAAATTCCCATTTCTTATTCTTTCACTTTGCAAATATAGCAAAGGCTGGTGGGCCGTTTCTACAATAATTTTCTCGCCCTGTATATAGCTGCGGAAATTTTGTAGAGCCCATACAGTAGCTAAAAGGGCTTTTTTACAATCGCTAAATTTTATTTCTACTGG
The DNA here is from genome assembly GCF_027579735.1 of Bombina bombina. Taxonomy (NCBI): domain Eukaryota; kingdom Metazoa; phylum Chordata; class Amphibia; order Anura; family Bombinatoridae; genus Bombina; species Bombina bombina. The sequence continues at coordinate 25,730,636 of NC_069504.1, forward strand.
GGATAGAGTTTTGCTCGCATAAGCAATGGCTTTGCTTAAATTATCATGCTTTTGGTATAAAACAGCACTCATGCTTATGTCTGTGTAACCTGTCTCTAAGAAGAAAGTTTTACCACCTTCAGGGTATGCTAAGCAAGGTGCTTGAGTGAGTTTTCTCTTCAGCTCTCTGATGGCTGTTTCTTGAGTCTCACTCCAGTGCCATTTCACATCCTTCTTTAGAAGAAATAGTAGAGGTTTAGCTAATTCTGCATAATTATCAATGAATTTGCGAGAATAATTTGTCATACCCAGGAAGGATCTCAATTCCTTTAAGTTAGTTGGGTTTTTAGAATTTACTATAGCTTCCACCTTTTTCTTCTGAGGATTTAGTCCTTCAGAAGTAACTTCATGTCCCAAGAAGTTTATACGAGTGCGGCACCATTGAGCTTTTTATAGGGATAATTTGACACCTGCCCTTTTAAGTTGGCTGAGGACATGTTTAAGCTCTGCAATGTGTTTTTCAAAGTCTGTGCTTTTGATCAAAACATCATCAACATAAGATAAGGTCCCCCTTTCCAGTGCATCAGGCATAGCCTTATGCATGAATACAGCAAATTCATGTCCAGAATTTATGTATCCATAAGGAAGTCTGTGAAATGCATACTGGACCTTTTGGAATGAGAATGCCAGCTTATACTGGTCCTCCTCATGTACCTTTATGGTCCAATATCCCTGCGCACAATCAATGGCAGTGAATATTTTGGATCCCTGCAATTGTGCAAGGCACTGGTCAATGTATGGTACAAGCCAGCCAGACATGTACACTCGTTTGTTTAGCTGTCTTAAATCAGCACACAAACGCCATTGTCCATTGGGCTTGAGAACACCTAGAATAGGATTATTATATGAGCTGTGCACCTGTCTGATAATACCTCTTTCTTCCAAATTCCTTATGATTTCTGCAAGAGAATCATATGAGGCTAAAGGAAGTCTTTATTGTTTGACAAATACAGGTGGTGTATTGGGGTCTGTTTGTATTCTTGCAATGTGCAAGTCTGTAGTACCACAGTCGTAAGAATCCCTAGCAAAAATATCCTTTTACTCCAACAGGAGCTCTTGCAGCAGTTGGCGTTCATCATCTCTGGAACAGCCATTAGCTAAGGATATTTGCTCTTCGACTATTTGCTGAAATCCTGGAAAGATCTCAGGCTGTCCTATTTCATAGGCTTCTTCCAACCTAGAGGTGAGATCCCCTTGATTATAATTTGTATTTCCCCCATGACTCTGGGTATTGGGGTAATCTTGCTGTTTGATTGGCTGATCAAACACTAGAGGGGCTTCTTCAATTTTACAGATGCCTTCCTCTGAGCTGAAGGGATTATCAGACTGAATATTAAATAGACCCTCTGGCATAGATGCAAAGGATTGTTCTATTAATTGTTCTTCAGGTAAGTATCCTTCAGGTATTAGCCCAATTACATTATTCTGGAATCCAAAAGTGTAATAACTTGATTCCAGCGCATATCCTATAGTAGTTTCCTTGGATAATGTTATATCCTGTGGGGTCATGTTATGCACAATAACATGTATTGGAATAGCTCCAATATTCACCAAAGGAGTGTGCGCCATAGTAACACCCAGATTTTGTATTCTATGGGAGAGGCAAATTAGTGTTTCAGAAGATTTTAATTTCTGACCTCTTTTTACCTGTAAGGGTAAAAGAAATTTATCAGCCCCGGCAGGAATTATAACATCGCTAGACACCTGCATATTCACAGCATATGGCAATTGCTGGTTTGATTTCAGGGCTGCACTTTCATCCTGAAATACTTCAGGGACCCCTTTAACCTGCTCCAGAGACAAGAGTTAATCAAATCTATTTGTATGGCATATCTATGTAAGATATCATTGCCAATGTATATTTGATTATGGGGAGTATTTAAAACTAAAAACAGGTGCTTCACTGACTTATTACCTATAGAGACAGCTAATAAGCACTTAGCTTTGATGTTATAGCTTTCAAACCTGTCATCCAGGTTGTGGACACAGTGGTATTGGGGAGAAAGGTATTTAATCACTTTAGGTTCAGCTATCTGTGCTAATAAGCCTTCGCTTATATAGCTAGCTTCCTGTTTTAAGTTCAATTTGGCATATATTGTTGTACCAAGGTCATGCATTTGTATAGGGATAAATAGATCCTCTTTAACTCTCTCAATCCCTGCGAGGTATTGAGCGTGCCCCCCCTTAGGGATTTTATGATCCCCCTTGTGGAGTGATATGGTTAATACATCGCCATCTAAGGAAATATTCTCTATCTTTCCAGGCGAAATTTTAAAAGTATTACCATCAGAGTCACTTAAAAAAGTCTAATCATCTATTTGTAAAATAGTGATTTCAGGTACAGAGTTATTCCTGAAATTAATCTCCATAGCATCTGGTTTCTCTTCCACCACGTGACAGTTATGTCGGGGGTGAGATATACCAGATTTTTCATAATTGATAGACCTCTTAACTTGTGACCAAATTACATTATTTATGCAATCATTTATGGTGCTTAATCGCTTCAGGAGATCACTACCAATAATTAAACTATTATTAGGCAGATCCACTATAATAACAGGGTTTCTTATGACCCTGTTCCCCAATTTAAATTTTAACCAGGCAATACCATAAACTTTTAGGGAGTCACCCCCAACTCCTATTAGAGAACCATCAAATTCTTTTATTTTAGGTTTGTGGGGTGTTAGCTCATTTAGCTGTGTGTAGTACCTGTGGGATAAAATAGTTGCCTGAGACCCAGTATCAATTAATACCATGATAGGGTTGGAGACTGAATCTTGCAGCTCAGCTAATACATAATATCTCCCTGCAGTTTCTACCATTTGACACATAAAATTTGCGTTATCATACATCTGTGGGCTTCGCCACATGTTACCTGAATTCACCATGTTTTCCCATGCAGAAGGAACTTCATACCTACCGGTTCCCTCTATGATAGGGTTGGCTGGATTCTTGTGTACCACATCTGTGGAAATAAGGTTAAGAGAGTGCTGCAAAAGAAGAGATTTTTTCATTTTTCCCGGATGAGGTTGCTTGTCATCATGGCTAAATCATCCGTTTCCGGTCTGTGGGGAGAGAACATGATTAGTATCATTGATATTTATTATTACATTTTGTATATCTCTCCCCTCCCTTTCAGGTGATACTGCAGTATTTATGACTGTGCCTGTGGTCCACTGCTGACCACTGGCTGAACCCCTAAAAAAGTATTGTTCGGTTGCTGAGCCGTAAAAGGTTGACTCATATTAGCGAATTGTTTGCTCAATAGAATTTAACTGGGTAAAAAGCATATCTACCTGATTGTACAAGTTACCTCTACCCCTGGGCCTCTCTCTTGATGCCCCATAATAATGATTCCTGGACCATTGGGTTCCCTCAGAATCAGGGCCGCTATTTCTATTTTGGCGTGGTTGCCCCTGGGGTTCAGCTTGTTCAGTATTATTACTTTGGGGAGCATTATATACTTGGGGTGTCTGGTTACCCTGAGAATATCTTCGCCATCTATTGTATCTACCTTTGTGTGGGTACCAATTATTTGGTGAGTATTCTCTTTGTGAGTAATTATTCACCTGATTATGTCCCCCACTTTGGTTATAGTCTCTCTGCGCCTCAGCCCGTGTAGGGGAAGGGGCAGAGTTAAACCTCTGTGGAGATGGCCTGTTTTGACTGGCCACCTCCGCGTAGGTTTTTTTTTTAGACTCCAAATTGAGGGGGCTAGGTGACACCCTAGTTTCTGCTACAATTTTGGGTTTTGATTTCTTTTTAACCCCCTGCTCACTGGACTGCTGAATAGAGTATAATTTTGTACTCTCTTTGATCAGCCATTCCAATGAGCAGTCCTCATCAAAATCTCTAGCTAAGTTAATTTTGATGGGTGTAGGCAGTGCTTCAAAAAATAAATTTACAAATTCTGAGGAATCAAATCAGGGATTATCTTCAGCCATATTGTACGCATTTTTCAATTCAGAAAGGAATTCTATGGGATTCGCACTACATTTTAAACCATATACCACTATTTTCACTGAAGTTTTAGTGCGATGTTGCCCGAATTCTTTTCTGCATTGTCGTTTTATTTCACCCCAGGAATGAATGTTCATATCCTTTAGTGAAGTAAAGAATTTGTGATGTTTACCCAGCGCAGAAATTCAATTTTTAATTTCTCACTTGTTACATTCATTATAGCTAATGCATTTTCAAAAGCCTCTAAGTGATCAATTACAGATTTTGTTCCCTTATTGGAGAATATAGGTACTGCACCCTGTATGAAAGTAACTATTTTATGGGAATCATAGTCCTTATTAGACTTACTTTGGGATTTTCTCTTAGAGTTTCCCTCACCCACAGCAGCTGAGTTACAGCAGTTCTCTGGATTTACATCATGAGGTAATTGTCTATTTGGGAAATCTATTTCTGACCCATTAGGGGTCATTTGTCTACACTCTTCCATATATTTCTGTACCTCATCCCTGACGCATTCTCTAAGGGAGTTAGCATTATCTGCATTATTCTCACTGTTAATATAGGGGTTTTCATTATGACGATATGATCTTTTTAAATCACTTAATTCTCTCTGGCTTTGCGCAAGCTGTTTATTTAATTCTTGTATCTGTGCGAGTAAGTCTATGTTATGCTTATCTAAGGCGGTTAGGTTTTTGGCAAATTCATCCATTTCCATTTTTTATTTTTACATCCTCTTCGCATCTGCGTGAGGAACGAATACTACTTTCTAGCTCCTGTATCTGCAATTGTTTGTCTATGACACAAAGCGACATTTCGTCAATAATGCATATTATAAGGGGCCAAGATTTTAGTATTAGTTTGTCTCGCTTTTTGAGAGTCTTGCATTGATTAATCATTAATAATTCTTGGAAAAATTCATTTTTATCATTCCACATATTATTATAAATGGTAATATTTTTAGCCCTAATTTCAAGCATATCCATAAAATAATTTAATTCACCCGCAATATTAAACTTCTCTTTAATGTGGCCTATAATGTCTTTTTAAGGACCTGACCTTTAGTAAGGGGTATTGTGATGGGACCATTTTCAATGCTATGTATAGAATTAAATGAGTCACTTCTGGCTACAGACATTATTATATTGGCTTAGTATTTAGTTAAATGAAAACACTAATACAATTTTTACCAATAAAAAGAGAGAAGAAAACAAATTATATTTTCAAAAAAAAATAATATTAATTTTGAAATATGATTTTTTTTTAAATATTTTTATGAATTTTGAAATATGAAAAAAATTATATTTTTATGAATTTTGAAATATGAAAAATTAATATTTTTGATGAATTTTGAAATATGAAAAATTAATATTTTGATTAATTTTGAAATATGAAAAATTAATATTTTTATCAATTTTTAAAAATGTAATCTTTAACAATATTTCAAAATATCAATATCAATCTCGAAATATGAATTTCAATATTTCAACCTTCAAAAAAACCTTTTTATTTTCAAAATATTAATTTTGAGATATTACATTTTTTCTCTCTTTTATAATAATTTCTATTTACTACAAATATATGATATCAATATGATAAATATTAATAAATCTCATGCAAGTGCCTCCATACAATATGTCAGTATATTTATAAGAATTTTCAGTAGTGCTCTCCAAATAATATATCAGTCTATGGCAGGGTTATAACACAATATATTTAAATAATTATTCTTTAAAATAAACCCTCAATCAATATGCATCTATTAGAAACCATAAAATTAATATAAATACCTGAATTCTTTTATTTAGTTAATATCTATGAGAATATTGGAATATATTTGTAATACCAGAACATGAAACAATATTATATGCGTTCAAAACTATTAAGATATGCTATACTTCTTACAAAACTCATAAAAGTTTACCTTTTAAAACCAGCCTTATTTACAAATAACCTTTCATTCAATTAACACAAAGGAATTCTAAGTAAAATACTCAGCTATTTACCCACACTTCACTCTAACAAAATTCTACTTTAAAATATCAAAATTTTCACAGATAATTTACTTAGCATCAATGATATATGTTTAACAATACACAGGCTTATGAAATACTAACTTGAAATACAAACTACTTCTTTAAATCTGCTACATACAGCAATAAGGAATGTTTGCTTTAAATATTTGCATACAAACAGGCAAGCTAAGAGCTATTCAATACTATGAAATACAATTTAAAAACACAATTTGCTTTCTCCAATCTACCAATAATCTTGAATACGTTACCAGGATGAACGCCAATCGATATCCAGTATTCCTTAATAGGAATTATCCCACCTCAGAAACCAATAAGTATATCTTGCAATCAATGAGAAAAAGGTATATCAGCTTTGCCAGAGTAAATGGTATCTCACGTCCAGCACCCAGTTACAAGTTAGCTTAGCACAATCTGTCCCCTTCTCTCCTTTGCATTGACTTATATAAGTTGTCAATCACTGGTGAGTTTGGAAACGCCCAAACGGAAACCTTGTCTCAGATTGGCCCTCATGCTTGTCCCTGCTGATTGGATATCTTGCGAATGTACGTTGCCAAGGAGATGCATTCTTGCAACCACCAATCGTCTCCTGGCTACAATATCTGTATCGCAACACCGGACCTTGTCCATCAGGGACAGCAGACAGACAAACACAGTAATACATTTACTATATAACACTTTTTTAAACAATTCATTTTTCTATGAAATGGTTATTCAGTAGACCATAACTTCCTGCTTCAATCACTAACAATATTAATTATAGATGGCCGTATTATATCACCTCTCTGATCATTTTGATATGAAACATCATGTGCTTTTTAATATTTTTTTATATTAAAAGAATCATATTGCTAATTATTAGCTTAAAATCCATTACAATTGTGTTAGTATCCTGGCATTTATATACAAATAACAGCCTATTTTGTATTCAGTATTGTATTCCAACATGAATATACCATATTTCACGTTTCTAATAAATCTTGGATGTATGAATCCTTTCTATGCAGATCTGAAATTATGTGTCTGAGAAATAAAAACAGTACAGAGGTTATTATTCTGACACAGTTAAACATTTTAGACTGACTAAAAATAGTTAACTAGCAAGCTTAGCAAATACCCATGTAATAATAGAGAATTAGACAATTTCCCAAATTCCTATATTTAATACATTCTGAGGCAGGCATTCAAATATGATTAATTGCTGTATTTTCAGTAAATTTCAAAGTTACAATATAACATACTTTCTGCTTAGCCAGCACAGATGTGTATCTGCTTTTCAGGGGCAATTAACACCTATGTGCATAAAAACTGCTTTGAAATTGTTTGTTCAGCTGAGAACTGTTTTTTTCTTAGTCCAATCAAGCTTTAAAAAGGGCTGTTTGTGATTATACAATCGCATAATTTAGCATATTGAGTGTTTAGGAAAAGTTCCGGATGGATCTTGATGTAATTTAGCAATGTCTCCCATGTCTGAATTAAGAATTTGTAATACATAGTGTAGATGACCATCTCTTTGATCACCAAATGTTTAGGGCAATGAAAAAAATACAGTCACCATCTGATAGGAACTTCAGCTTCACACCCCAGCAAGAAAGTGTTCCTTTTAAAATGACCTCTCCAAAGATAGCTCTGACAGCAATTTCTGTTGATGAAATGGGAACAAAAGGGTTTTGTTTATATAGACAAACATCCTCTGGCATAGATGACTGCAATCACAGTGAACAGAGTTGCTGCAAATAGTCTCATATACAACCAATCATGTGGTCTTACCAACTATATATATGAAAATTATATATATATATAATATTTTCCATTATAATATTCATATACCCTGACACAATTTCCCCAACTTAAATTAAAACTTACCTGTCAAATTAAAAAAACTAAGTTTAAACTAACAATTGAACTAATATAATTGTTTAACTAAAATTAAACTAACTACCAATTAAATAAACTAAACTACACATTAAAAAATCCTAACACTCTAAAAATACTCTAAAAATTACAAAGTATCTAAATAAAAATAAATAAAAAAGACTAAATTACAAAAACTAACATACACTAAATTACGGAAAATAACAAATGAAATTGTCAAAAATAAAAAAGAATTACACCTAATCTTATAGCCCTATCAAAATAAAAAGCCCACCCAAAATAAAAAAAACCTAGCCTACAATAAACTACCAATGGTCTTAAAAGGACTTTTGCGGGGCATCACCCCAAAGATAATAGCTCTTTTACCTGTAAAAAAAAAATACAGACCCGCCAACAGTAAAACCCACCACCCAATGATCCTCCAAAATAAAAACCTAAATATAAGAAAACCTAAACTACCCATTACCCTGAAAAGGGCATTTGTATGGGCATTGCCCTTAAAAGGGCTTTTGTATGGGCATTGCCCTTAAAAGGGCATTTAGCTCTTTTACTGCCAAAACCCTAATCTAAAAATAAAACCCACCCAAAAAAACCTTTAAAAAACCTAATAACCCCAAGACGATCCACTTACAGTTTTTGAAGTCCCGCTTGAGCGATCTTCATCCCGGCGAAGAAGTCTTCATCCAGACGGCATCTTTAATCTTCATCCCGATGGAGAAGTCCTCATCCAAGCGGCGAGAAGTCTTCATCCAGGCGGCCTCTTCAATCTTCATCCAGGTGGCATCTTCTATCTTGATCCCGTTGGCGCGGAGCGGGTCCATCCTGAAGACATCCAGCGCGGAGCATCCTCTTCATACGGTTGCTGCTGTATACTAAATCTTCAATGCAAGGTATGTGATTCAAAATGGCGTCACTTGCATTCCTACTGGCTGAAAGATATGAATCAGCCAATAGAATGAGAGCTGCTAAAATCATATTGGCTGTTCAAATCAGCCAATAGGATTTAAGCAGCTCTAATTCTATAGGATGATGAATCAGCCAATAGCGACGACCGTATGAAGAGGATACTCCGTGCCGGATGTCTTCAGGATGGACCCGCTCCGCGCCAACGGGATTAAGATAGAAAATGCCGGCTGGATGAAGATTGAAAAAGCCGTCTCGATGAAGACTTCTCCGCCGGGATGAAGATTGTTCAAGCGGGACTTCAAAAACTGTAAGTGGATCGTCGGAGGTTAGTGTTGGGTTTTTTGGGTGGGTTTTATTTTTAGATTAGAGTTTGGGCAGTAAAAGAGCTAAATGCCCTTTTAAGGGAAATGCCAATACAAATACCCTTTTCAGGGCAATGGGGAGCATAGGTTTTTTAGATAGTTTTTTTATTTTGTGGGTTTGGGAGTGTGGAGGTTTGTAATATAAGTGGGTATTTGTATTCTCTATGGGGAAAGCGTGCACAAGCACGTCAAATCAGTGCTTCTTTTTGGTGGAGTATGGAGTTTAAAAACCCCCATATCATCCGCACAAGCCTGGTTTTTGAAAACTTGTAATGGCAGCGCTATAGGGGATTAAATAACACCAATTTTGTTGCGTTCGTTAATTTCCTTGTAGCGCTCATAACTCGTAATCTATCTGAATGTGTTTAACCTATTTGTAGGGGTTTAACACAAAATTATGTATAAGCAATATTGCAATAAAAAAATGCTCTTTAAAATTCTTAATTATATTTCTTTCTGCAATATATGTCCCTTTAAGGACCAGAGGAGTGACAGAAACAAGTCTTCATTAAATAAAATAAAAGCCAAAAATGAGGTTCAACATATTAATTGTGGTCAACTGACAAGTCTGGAATATAAATTCCGACGATATAAATAAAAATTAACAAGCTACAATTTACTGCAAATGAGAAGTATTTATGGTGGAAAAATCCTCCGGGAGAAATACATAAATTACATTATTTTGCTGACTGCAAAATCAAACAGCTGTAGCATTCTTATTTTTTTTAATTTAGAAATACAGGAACAGCGCATCACAGCAACAGGACTAACCAAGGGAAAGCTCGTTTGTACCAGATTAGGTATTTATAGCACAGCAGAGCGATACTACGTGCAATGTCACCTACAGCACAGAGCAGTACTATGCGTAATCTCACCTACAGCACAGATCAGTACCACGTGTAATCTCACCTACAGTACAAAGCAGTACTACATGTAATCTCACCTACAGCACAGAGCAGTACTACGTGTAATCTCACCTACAGCACAGAGCAGTACTACATGTAATCTCACCTACAGCACAGAGCAGTACTACGTGTAATCTCACCTACAGCACAGAGCAGTACTACATGTAATCTCACCTACAGCACAGAGCAGTACTACATGTAATCTCACCTACAGCACAGAGCAGTACTACGTGTAATCTCACCTACAGCACTGAGCAGTACTACGTGTAATCTCACCTACAGTACAGAGCAGTATGACATGTAATCTCACCTACAGCACAGAGCAGTACTACATGTAATCTCACCTACAGCACAGAGCAGTACTACGTGTAATCTCACCTACAGCACAGAGCAGTACTACATGTAATCTCACCTACAGCACAGAGCAGTACTACGTGTAATCTCACCTACAGCACAGAGCAGTACGACATGTAATCTCACCTACAGCACAGAGCAGTACTACATGTAATCTCACCTTCACCTACAGCACAGAGCAGTACTAAGTGTAATCTCAACTACAACACAGAGCAGTACTACATGTAATCTCCCCTACAGTACAGAGCAGTACTACATGTAATCTCACCTACAGCACAGAGCAGTACTACATGTAATCTCACCTACAGCACAGAGCAGTACTACGTGTAATCTCACCTACAACACAGAGTGGTACTACATGAAATCTCACCTACAGCAGAGAGCAGTACTACATGTAATCTCACCTACAGCACAAAGCAGTACTACGTGTAATCTCACCTACAGTACAGAGCAGTACTACGTGTAATCTCACCTACAGCACAGAGCAGTACTACATGTAACTCACCTACAGCACAGAGCAGTACTACATGTAATCTCACCTACAGCACAGAGCAGTACTACGTGTAATCTCACCTACAGCACAGAGCAGTACTACATGTAATCTCACCTACAGCACAGAGCAGTACTACATGTAATCTCACCTACAGCACAGAGCAGTACTACGTGTAATCTCACCTACAGCACTGAGCAGTACTACGTGTAATCTCACCTACAGTACAGAGCAGTACGACATGTAATCTCACCTACAGCACAGAGCAGTACTACATGTAATCTCACCTACAGCACAGAGCAGTACTACGTGTAATCTCACCTACAGCACAGAGCAGTACTACATGTAATCTCACCTACAGCACAGAGCAGTACTACGTGTAATCTCACCTACAGCACAGAGCGGAACTACATGTAATCTCACCTACATCACAGAGCGGTACTACATGTAGTCTCACCTACAGCACAGAGCAGTACTACATGTAATCTCACCTACAGCACAGAGCAGTACTACATGTAATCTCACCTACAGCACAGAGCAGTACTACATGTAATCTCACCTACAGCACAGAGCAGTACTACGTGTAATCTCACCCACAGCACAGAGCAGTACTACATGTAATCTCACCTACAGCACAGAGCAGTACTACGTGTAATCTCGCCTTCAACACAGAGCAGTACTACATGTAATCTCACCTACAGCACAGAGCAGTACAACGTGTAATCTCACCTACAGCACAGAGCAGTACTACATGTAATCTCACCTACAGCACATAGCAGTACTACGTGTAATCTCACCTACAGCACAGAGCAGTATTACATGTAATCTCACCTACAGCACAGAGCAGTACTACATGTAATCTCACCTACATCACAGAGCAGTACTACATGTAATCTCACCTACATCACAGAGCAGTACTACATGTAATCTCACCTACAGCACAGAGCGGAACTACGTGTAAACTCACCTACAGCACAGAGCGGAACTACGTGTAATCTCACCTACAGCACAGAGCAGTACTACATGTAATCTCACCTACAGCACAGAGCAGTACTACGTGTAATCTCACCTACAGCACAGAGCAGTACTGCATGTAATCTCACCTACAGCACAGAGCAGTACTACATGTAATCTCACCTACATCACAGAGCAGTACTACATGTAATCTCACCTACAGCACAGAGCAGTACTACATGTAATCTCACCTACAGCACAGAGCAGTACTACATGTAATCTCACCTACATCACAGAGCAGTACTACATGTAATCTCACCTACATCACAGATCAGTACTACATGTAATCTCACCTACATCACAGAGCAGTGCTACATGTAATCTCACCTACAGCACTGAGCAGTACTACGTGTAATCTCACCTACAGTACAGAGCAGTACGACATGTAATCTCACCTACAGCACAGAGCAGTACTACATGTAATCTCACCTACAGCACAGAGCAGTACTACGTGTAATCTCACCTACAGCACAGAGCAGTACTACATGTAATCTCACCTACAGCACAGAGCAGTACTACGTGTAATCTCACCTACAGCACAGAGCGGAACTACATGTAATCTCAACTACATCACAGAGCGGTACTACATGTATTTTCACCTACAGCACAGAGCAGTACTACATGTAATCTCACCTACAGCACAGAGCAGTACTACGTGTAATCTCACCTACAGCACAGAGCAGTACTACGTGTAAGCTTGCCTTCAACACAGAGCAGTACTACATGTAATCTCACCTACAGCACAGAGCAGTACTACATGTAATCTCACCTACAGCACAGAGCAGTACTACGTGTAATCTCACCTACAGCACAGAGCAGTACTACATGTAATCTCACCTACAGCACATAGCAGTACTACGTGTAATCTCACCTACAGCACAGAGCAGTATTACATGTAATCTCACCTACAGCACAGAGCGGAACTAAGTGTAAACTCACCTACAGCACAGAGCGGAACTACGTGTAATCTCACCTACAGCACAGAGCAGTACTACGTGTAATCTCACCTATAGCACAGAGCAGTACTGCATGTAATCTCACCTACATCACAGAGCAGTACTACATGTAATCTCACCTACAGCACAAAGCAGTACTACATGTAATCTCACCTACAGCACAGAGCAGTACTACATGTAATCTCACCTACATCACAGATCAGTACTACATGTAATCTCACCTACAGCACAGAGCAGTACTACATGTAATCTCACCTACAGCACAGAGCAGTACTACGTGTAATCTCACCTACAGCACAGAGCAGTACTACATGTAATCTCACCTACAGCACATAGCAGTACTACGTGTAATCTCACCTACAGCACAGAGCAGTATTACATGTAATCTCACCTACAGCACAGAGCAGTACTACATGTAATCTCACCTACAGCACAGAGCAGTACTACATGTAATCTCACCTACATCACAGAGCAGTACTACATGTAATCTCACTTACATCACAGAGCAGTACTACATGTAATCTCACCTACAGCACAGAGCGGAACTAAGTGTAAACTCACCTACAGCACAGAGCGGAACTACGTGTAATCTCACCTACAGCACAGAGCAGTACTACGTGTAATCTCACCTATAGCACAGAGCAGTACTGCATGTAATCTCACCTACATCACAGAGCAGTACTACATGTAATCTCACCTACAGCACAAAGCAGTACTACGTGTAATCTCACCTACAGCACAGAGCAGTACTACATGTAATCTCACCTACAGCACATAGCAGTACTACGTGTAATCTCACCTACAGCACAGAGCAGTACTACATGTAATCTCACCTACATCACAGATCAGTACTACATGTAATCTCACCTACAGCACAGAGCAGTACTACATGTAATCTCACCTACAGCACAGAGCAGTACTACGTGTAATCTCACCTACAGCACAGAGCAGTACTACATGTAATCTCACCTACAGCACATAGCAGTACTACGTGTAATCTCACCTACAGCACAGAGCAGTATTACATGTAATCTCACCTACAGCACAGAGCAGTACTACATGTAATCTCACCTACAGCACAGAGCAGTACTACATGTAATCTCACCTACATCACAGAGCAGTACTACATGTAATCTCACTTACATCACAGAGCAGTACTACATGTAATCTCACCTACAGCACAGAGCGGAACTAAGTGTAAACTCACCTACAGCACAGAGCGGAACTACGTGTAATCTCACCTACAGCACAGAGCAGTACTACGTGTAATCTCACCTATAGCACAGAGCAGTACTGCATGTAATCTCACCTACATCACAGAGCAGTACTACATGTAATCTCACCTACAGCACAAAGCAGTACTACATGTAATCTCACCTACAGCACAAAGCAGTACTACATGTAATCTCACCTACATCACAGATCAGTACTACATGTAATCTCACCTACATCACAGAGCAGTACTACATGTAATCTCACCTACATCACAGAGCAGTACTACAAGTAATCTCACCTACAGCACAGAGCAGTACTACATGTAATCTCACCTACAGCACAGAGCAGTACTACATGTAATCTCACCTACAGCACAGAGCAGTAATACATGTAATCTCACCTACATCACAGAGCAGTACTACACGTAATCTCACCTACATCACAGAGCAGTACTACATGTAATATCACCTACAGCACAGAGCAGTACAATATGTAATCTCACCTACAGCACAGAGCAGTACTACATGTAATCTCACCTACATCACAGAGCAGTACTACATGTAATCTCACCTACAGCACAGAGCAGTACTACATGTAATCTCACCTACAGCACAGAGCAGTACTACATGTAATCTCACCTACAGCACAGAGCAGTACTACACGTAATCTCACCTACAGCACAGAGCAGTACAACATGTAATCTCACCTACAGCACAGAGCAGTGCTACATGTAATCTCACCTACAGCACAGAGCAGTACTACATGTAATCTCACCTACAGCACAGAGCAGTACTACATGTTATCTCACCTACAGCACAGAGCAGTACTACATGTAATCTCACCTACAGCACAGAGCAGTACTGCATGTAATCTCACCTACAGCACAGAGCAGTACTAGCTGTAATCTCACCTACAGCACAGAGCAGTACTACGTGTAATCTCACCTACAGCACAGAGCAGTACTACGTGTAATCTCACCTACAGCACAGAGCGGTACTACATGTAATCTCACCTACAGCACCGAGCAGTACTACATGTAATCTCACTTACAGCACAGAGCAGTACTACATGTAATCTCACCTACAGCACAGAGCAGTACTACATGTAATCTCACCTACAGCACAGAGCAGTACTACATGTAATCTCACCTACAGCACAGAGCAGTACTACATGTAATCTCACCTACAGCACAGAGCAGTACTACATGTAATTTCACCTACAGCACAGAGCAGTACTACGTGTAATCTCACCTACAGCACAGAGCAGTACTACATGTAATCTCACCTACAGCACAGAGCAGTACTACATGTAATCTCATCTACAGCACAGAGCAGTACTACATGTAATCTCACCTACAGCACAGAGCAGTACTACATGTAATCTCACCTACAGCACAGAGCAGTACTACATGTAATCTCACCTACAGCACAGAGCAGTACTACATGTAATCTCACCTACAGCATAGAGCAGTACTACATGTAATTTCACCTACAGCACAGAGCAGTACTACGTGTAATCTCACCTACAGCACAGAGCAGTACTACATGTAATCTCACCTACAGCACAGAGCAGTACTGCATGTAATCTCACCTACAGCACAGAGCAGTACTACATGTAATCTCACCTACAGCACAGAGCAGTACTAAATGTAATCTCACCTACAGCACAGAGCAGTACTACATGTAATCTCACCTACAGCACAGAGCAGTACTACATGTAATCTCACCTACATCACAGAGCAGTACTACATGTAAACTCACCTACAGCACAGAGCAGTACTAAATGTAATCTCACCTACAGCACAGAGCAGTACTACATGTAATCTCACCTACAGCACAGAGCAGTACTGCATGTAATCTCACCTACAGCACAGAGCAGTACTACATGTAATCTCACCTACAGCACAGAGCAGTACTAAATGTAATCTCACCTACAGCAAAGAGCAGTACTACATGTAATCTCACCTACAGCACAGAGCAGTACTGCATGTAATCTCACCTACAGCACAGAGCAGTACTACATGTAATCTCACCTACATCACAGAGCAGTACTACATGTAAACTCACCTACAGCACAGAGCAGTACTACATGTAATCTCATCTACAGCACAGAGCGTTACTACAAGTATGGATGTACCATTAATTGCAAAGACAAGAAGAAATCTTGCAAGAAAGGGGATAGGCCTGTCAGGCTCTAAGTATATATTTTAAACAACCCACTGGTTTAGATTATCAGCACAAGATGGTAATTCATGGAAAAGAGCAATGCTCTTTTCCATGAATTACCATCTTGTGCTGATAATCTAAACCAGTGGGTTGTTTAAAATATATACTTAGAGCCTGACAGGCCTATCCCCTTTCTTGCAAGATTTCTTCTTGTCTTTGCAATTAATGGTACATCCATATGTATCCTTCCTGTCTCTCTCTTAAAATTATAGGGCTAATATACTTATAAGTCTTTATCATATAACTTCTCCCTACAATTTTTTATCTAGTCTTAACCCACTAGCCCTCAGCCCCCCTTTTTCTACTTAATCGTTACTACAAGTAATCTCACCTACAGCACAGAGCAGTACTACGTGTAATCTCACCCACAGAGCAGTACTACATGTAATCTCACCTACAGCACAGAGCAGTACTACATGTAATCTCACCTACAGCACAGAGCAGTACTACGTGTAATCTCACCTACAGCACAGAGCAGTACTACATGTAATCTCACCTACAGCACAGAGCAGTACTACATGTAATCTCACCTACAGCACAGAGCAGTACTACATGTAATCTCACCTACAGCACAGAGCAGTACTAAATGTAATCTCACCTACAGCACAGAGCAGTACTACATGTAATCTCACCTACAGCACAGAGCAGTACTGCATGTAATCTCACCTACAGCACAGAGCAGTACTACATGTAATCTCACCTACATCACAGAGCAGTACTACATGTAAACTCACCTACAGCACAGAGCAGTACTACATGTAATCTCACCTACAGCACAGAGCAGTACTACATGTAATCTCACCTACAGCACAGAGCAGTACTACATGTAATCTCACCTACAGCACAGAGTAGTACTACGTGTAATCTCACCTACAGCACAGAGCAGTACTACATGTAATCTCACCTACAGCACAGAGCAGTACTACATGTAATCTCACCTACAGCACAGAGCAGTACTACATGTAATCTCACCTACAGCACAGAGCAGTACTACGTGTAATCTCACCTACAGCACAGAGCAGTACTACATGTAATCTCACCTACAGCACAGAGCAGTACTACATGTAATCTCACCTACAGCACAGAGCAGTACTACATGTAATCTCACCTACAGCACAGAGCAGTACTACATGTAATCTCACCTACAGCACAGAGCAGTACTACATGTAATCTCACCTACAGCACAGAGCAGTACTACATGTAATCTCACCTACAGCACAGAGCAGTACTACATGTAATCTCACCTACAGCACAGAGCAGTACTACATGTAATCTCACCTACAGCACAGAGCAGTACTACATGTAATCTCACCTACAGCACAGAGCAGTACTACATGTAATCTCACCTACAGCACAGAGCAGTACTACATGTAATCTCACCTACAGCACAGAGCAGTACTACATGTAATCTCACCTACAGCACAGAGCAGTACTGCATGTAATCTCACCTACAGCACAGAGCAGTACTACATGTAATCTCACCTACATCACAGAGCAGTACTACATGTAAACTCACCTACAGCACAGAGCAGTACTACATGTAATCTCACCTACAGCACAGAGCAGTACTACATGTAATCTCACCTTGTCAGTATATTTATAAGAATCTTAGTAGTGCTATCCAAATAATAAATCAGTTTATGGCAGGGTTACAAACACAATACAAAAAAAAAAAAAATTAGAAACCCTAATTAACCATGCATCTACTAGACCATACAATTAATATAAATACCTGAATTCTTTTATTTAGTTAATATCCATGAACATATTGAACTATATTTGCAATAAAAGGAAACTAAATAAAATTTATATGCGTTAAAATCAACTCTTAAGATATGCTATCCTTCTTACAAAACCCAGAACAATATACCTTCACAATTCAGCCTTATTTATTTAACACAATGGGACTAAAAACCTTTAACATCCAAGCAATACAATTCTAAACAGTGTTTATAAAACAATAGGATAATATATATATTCTGTTATTTAAATGCAATTTATCCTAATACAAAATTAACCGACAATATCAGAACTTGTATAGATGAGTTACTTAGCCAATTCAGACACAGATTTGAACAATACCTAGGCTTATAACTACCAATTTAAAATACAATATACTTCACCAATTTTGAACCAATTCGTAGCGGTCTTTAGGTCATCTCATTTGAAAGAAGGTTTTTTGCACAAATCAAGGATAAGTTTTAAGCTCCTTGCTGAAGTGAACTTTTTTTTTTTCAGGTATATCGCAGCCAAAATCAGATCACTAATTTTCAACAAGTTACAGACAACTCTCTCTTGTGCATTCAACACTCCCATTATATAATCATTGATGACATCATGTGGGTGGCACTACGGAAGCTGACCTTCCCATTGGTTATCTGGGAAGTCTAAATCGGATTGGCCCTTGGAAATTTCATTTTTAACAGCCAGAAAGAACCTTCTGGCTGTAGTTCTCGCAACATAACACCAGGTGGCAGCATACAGTACAACATAGCAATACAATACAGCATTTCTGACATTTTTAAGCAAGTTAATTTTTTTTTTATAAAATGGTTATTTAATCAGATCACACTCTCTGCATTAATCATATATAACCCCAATTACAGATGGTTAATATTAGGTTATTTTTTCTGATTATTCTGATACCAAATATGTTATATTATTAACATTTTATTATATTAAGGTAATTTAACACTGCTAATTATTAGCTTAAAATGCATTATAATTTTATCAGTATTCTGGCATTTCTTTGCAAATAACAGCTTATTTTTATATCTCCAGATTGGTAGTATTTAAAACTCCTGATATTTGCATCCACCCAGATATAGTATGTGACATTTCTGTGTATTTCTTCCTGAATACATAAATCCTGTTTATGTCGATCTGAAATAAAAATAAATGTTAATAATCACTTCTCTTCAGGTCCATAAACATCTATTCATGTTCTTAAACACACAGAGGCTAAGATATTCATGCCTTCAAAATATATATATATATATATATACATATATATATCATTCAATCTTTTACTTTCCATATATATATATATTTAGATGTTAATGTTTGATATCACATAAATATACATCTCATATCCATTAAAATATATATAGTTGTTTTGAAATCATAATGTAAGTCATGGGCCTTCACTGTATTATCCTAACATTCTAACTTTTCAGTAACTTCAGTTGCCAGACTTTTTGTCTCATACTCACCACATGGGGTCAATCCATGAGGAGTTGTAAGAGTCTTTAAAACAGCATATTTCCTGTTTAGCCAGCAGTGCAGATGTGTATTTGATTTTATTTGTGTCACCTTCCCCCAAGAGGGGTTTTTGCAGTAAGTCTTCAAATAGAGATTCAGTGAGATAGAACTGTTGTATCACACGTGTCAAATTCCAAAGGGGTCCTTGAACACATTCTTTTCTCACCTCACCAAATGTTCTGAGGTTATAAAAATCTGCATATATAGTCAAATGAATAGGGTCACTGAGCTATTTCCTTTAGAAAAGAAATGTTTGTGTTTCAAAAAGGCTCTACTGATCGTCAATCCTGATAGACGTGTATTAGAAGCTGTGTTCAACAAACTCATGTTCAATTAATCCTGAGGTCTCATCTAACATATACAGTGTATAAAATATACATATATATATATATATATATATATATATATATACACATATGTAATATTCATCATAATATTTATATACTCTGACATAAATCCCCCTTCCAACTTCAAATAGATGTAGGACACATGTATTTGAATTGGCTTAAAGTCAGTGGTATTTGATGAGGATCAACCGTATACCTCATAGACAGTCTCTTATGAAGAAAGTTTGTTATTTTGAGCTTTCATGTTTATCAGTTAGGCATCTTTAAATTACAGTATGTCTTTAGTGCATTTGGGGATATGACACTTCATTCTCCCTCTATGACTTGTAGTTGGGACCTGGGATGACATGCCCGCAGTTGATTTATATGTACCCATTTATCTATGAAACCTTCATTTTTGGGGATCCGTATTTTATAGGCCACTGGAGATATTTTGTCAGTAATGACAAAAGGACCTTTCCATGAGGGAAGAAATTTCTTCTCCCTAACCTGATCTCTTCCAAAGTTATAAAGATAAACTTTATCATTTATTTCATATTCCTTTTTGGATGTTTTGAGATCATAATAGGTTTTAGTGGCAGTTGCGGCTCTTTCTAAATTCCTTTGAGCAAATGCAAAGGCATGTTGCAGGTGTCTCCTTAGGTTTTCCACATATTGATGTGTATTGGCAGCGTTTATCAAATTTTGGTCTGATGTACGGTACAGCAGATGCTGAGGTAGAACCATTCTTCTACCAGTCATCAGCTCAAAAGGTGACATCTTGGTAGCACTACTTGGAGTTGCTCTTAATGCCATTAAGACTAGAGGTAGTTTTATATCCCAGTCTTTACCTGTTTCACTCACAAACTTTTTGAGGATTTTAACAATGGATTGGTTGTAACGCTCTACACCACCACTTGAGGCAGCTCTATAAGCAATATGGAGCTTTCTTTTAACCCCTAGTATTTTCCACATTTTTGTCATCACTTCGCTAGTGAAGTGGGTCCCCCGATCTGATTCGATTCTTTGGGGCAAACCAAATCTGGAAAATACATGGTTGATGAGCAATGCTGCACATGTTTCAGCACTATTGTTAGGTGCACTAATGCACTCTACCCATTTAGTGAACAGGCATGTCACTGTTAACATGTACTTGTTACCTCTTGATGACCTTGTTACCGGACCAATAAAATCAATTTGTATATCTGACCATGGCATTACCATCCCCCTTTTCTGCAATGGCGCTCTATGCGTTGGGGCAGTGGGTTGGAACTGTGGACAGATTAAACACCCTTGACAGTAGGTTTGAACATCTTTCAACATGTGTGGCCAAAAAGCGTAGTCACGCAATATTTCGTACGTGAGTTTGGCACCGCGATGACCAGATGTGGGAGCATCATGGGCATGTTGAAGCATTAGACCTCTGAACTTGGTGGGTACTACCCACTGTTGGATGCCAGTTTTGGAGGTTCTAATTAACAAACCATCCTGTAATTTGAATTGTGATTTAGATTTTATTAAGATTCTCAGATCTTCTTTGCCAATACAATCATCTTTTGAGATGGGGTTGCTTTCAGGATCTTCTATGTGTTTATAGAAGATGCCTACAATGGGGTCTTCTTTTTGACTAGTGATCAGGTCCTCACTAGGAGAATCCTGACTCCATTGTACCAAGTTAGGCTCACTCTGTTGTTTTGCCTGGTTTCTGGTAATGGCTTCTACCTGAATTGCACCCATTAAGTGTTCAATATTAAGGAGTTCTCCAGTTATGGCTCCTTGTTTGGCTAATGAGTCCGCAAGGTCATTGCCTTCCTTATCAGGACCTAAAACTCTGGAATGACCCTTGGTCTTTTTCCAGTGTATGGTTAAATCATTGGATACTACCAGATTATCAATCTCGCAGAACAATTTGCCATGCTTGACTGGTTTGTTATTGCTTTTCTGCATGCCATTTCTTTTCCAAGTTGGCAGGTATTCAACAAAACTGTCACGCACATAATTTGAGTCAGTTATGATCACAAATTCATGAATACCATGTTCAATAGCCATTTCAATGGTTTTGAAAACAGCAGTTAGTTCTGCAACTTGACTGGATCTTGGTCCAATGTTGAAACCTACAGATATATTTGAGAATCCATTTGCCCCAGTTATACCAATGCCAGCGACTAGTCTGCGCTCATTATCAATAGTGGCATGGTAAGAACAACCATCAACATATACCCAAGGTAATGTTTGACAATGGTCTTCATTGTACCTTTTATATGGGGAAAGCAATTGTTCTTCCAGAAAATCATCTTCTGATAATTTTTCCCCAGGATCTCTAGCAGTACAGTCGTGGAGCTCAGCAAGCCCTTGTGCGACTGGATTCTTTTTATTCTGCTTGTAGCGAATTTCTAAGGGCCAGCCTTGTAAGGAAAGAGTCCACGCTGTTATGCGGCTATTAGACAAATTCCCATCTCTTATTCTCTCACTTTGCAAATATAGCAAAGGCTGGTGGGCCGTTTCTACAATAATTTTCTCGCCCTGTATATAGCTGCGGAAATTTTGTAGAGCCCATACAGTAGATAAGAGGGCTTTTTCGCAATCGTTAAACTTTATTTCTACTGGGGATAGATTTTTGCTCGCATAAGCAATGGCTTTGTTCAAATTATCATGCTTTTGGTATAACACAGCACTCATGCTTATATCTGTGTAACCTGTCTCTAAGAAGAAAGGTTTGCCACCTTCAGGGTATGCTAAGCAAGGTGCTTGAGTGAGTTTTCTCTTCAGCTCTCTGATGGCTGTCTCTTGAGACTCACTCCAGTGCCATTTCACATCTTTCTTCAGAAGAAGTAGTAGTGGTTTAGTTAATTCCGCATAATTATCAATGAATTTGCGAGAATAATTTGTCATACCCAGGAATGATCTCAATTCCTTTAAGTTAGTCGGGTTTTTAGAATTCACTATAGCTTCCACCTTTTTCTTCTGGGGATTTAATCCGTCAGAGGTAACTTCATGTCCCAAGAAGTTTACACGAGTGCGGCACCATTGAGCTTTTTGCAGGGATAATTTGACACCTGCCCTTTTAAGTTGGCTGAGGACGTGTTTAAGCTCTGCGATGTGTTTTTCAAAGTCTGTGCTTTTGATTAAAACATCATCAACATAAGATAAGGTCCCCCTTTCCAGTGCGTCAGGCATAGCCTTATGCATGAATACAGCAAATTCATGTCCAGAATTTATGTATCCAAATGGAAGTCTCTGGAATGCATACTGAACCTTTTGGAAGGAGAATGCTAGCTTATATTGGTCCTCTTCATGTACCTTTATGGTCCAATATCCCTGTGCACAATCAATGGCAGTGAATATTTTGGATCCCTGCATTTGTGCTAGGCACTGGTCAATGTATGGTACAGGCCAGCCAGACATGTATACTCGTTTGTTTAGCTGTCTTAAGTCAGCACACAAACGCCATTGTCCATTGGGCTTAAGGACACCTAGAATAGGATTATTATAAGAGCTGTGCACCTGTCTGATAATACCTCTTTCTTCCAAATTCCTTATGATCTCTGCAAGAGAATCATATGAGGCTAAGGGAAGTCTGTATTGTTTGACAAATACAGGTGGTGCATCGGGATCTGTTTGTATTCTTGCAATGTGCAAGTCTGTAGTACCACAGTCATAAGAATCCTTAGCAAAAATATCCTTGTACTCCATCAGTAGTTCTCGCAGCTGTTGGCGTTCATCATCGCTGGAACAGCCATTAGCTAAGGATATTTGCTCTTCGACTATTTGCTGAAATCCTGGAAAGATTTCAGGCTGTCCTATTTCATAGGCTTCTTCCAGTCTAGAGGTGAGATCCCCTTGATTATAATTTACATTGCTCCCATGACTCTGGGTATTGGGGTAATCTTGCTGTTTGATTGGCTGATCAAAACACTAGAGAGGCTTCTTCAATTTTACAGATGCCTTCCTCTGAGCTGAAGGGATAAATAGATTGAACATTAAATAGACCCTCTGGCATAGATGCAAAGGATTGTTCTATTAATTGTTCTTCAGTTAGGTATCCTTCAGGTATTAGCCCAATTACATTATTCTGGAATCCAAAAGTGTAATAACTTGATTCCAGTGCATATCCTATGGTAGTTCCCTTGGATAATGTTATATCCTGTGGGGTCATGTTATGCACAATAATATGTATTGGAACAGTTCCAATATTCACCATAGGAGTGTAAGTCACTGTGACACCCAGATTTTGTATTCTATGGGAGAGGCAAATTAGTGTTTCAGAAGTTTTTAATTTCTGACCTCTCTTTACCTGTAAGGGTAAAAGAAATTTATCAGCCCCAGCAGGAATTATAACATCGCTAGATACCTGCATATTCACAGCATATGGCAATTGCTGGTTTGATTTCAGGGCTGCATTTTCATCCTGAAATACTTCAGGGTCCCCCTTTAACCTGCTCCAAAGGCAAGAGTTAATCAAATCTATTTGTATGGCATATCTATGTAAAATATCATTGCCAATGTATATTTGATTATGGGGAGTATTTAAAACTAAAAACAGGTGCTTCACTGACTTATTACCAATAGAGATAGATAATAAGCACTTAGCTGTGATGTTATAGCTTTCAGACCTGTCATCCAGGCCGTTGACACAGTGGTCTTGGGGAGAAAGATATTTAATCACTTTAGGTTCAGCTATTTGCGCTAATAAACCTTCGCTTATATAGCTAGCTTCCTGTTTTAAATTTATTTTAGCATACTTGGTTTTACCAAGGTCATGCACTTGTATAGGGATAAATAGATCCTCTTTAACTCTCTCAATCCCTGTGAGGTATTGAGCATGGTCTCCCCCTTTAGGGATTTTAGGATCCCCCTTGTGGAGTGATATGGTTAATATATCGCCATCTAGGGAGATATTCGCTATTTTTCCGGGCGAAATTTTAAAAGTATTACCATCAGAGCCACTAAAAGGAGTCTGATCATCTATTTGTAGAATAGTGATTTCAGGTGTAGAGTTATTCCTGAAATGAATCTCCACAGCATCTGGTTTCTCTTCCACCACGTGACAGCTGTGTCGGGTGCGAGATGTACCAGATTTTTCATAATTGATAGGCCGTTTAACTTGCGACCAAATTACATTATTTATGCAATCAATTATGGTGCTTAATCGTTTCAGGAGATCACTACCAATAATTAAACGATCAGTTGGCAGATCCACTATAATGACAGGGTGTCTTATGACCCTGTTCCCCAATTTAAATTTTAACCAGGCAGTACCGTAGACTTTTAGGGAGTCACCCCCAACACCTATTAGAGAACCGTCAAATTCTCTTATTTTGGGTTTGTGGGGTGTTAGCTCATTTAGCTGTGTGTAGTACCTGTGGGATAAGATAGTTGCCTGTGACCCAGTGTCAATTAATCCTCTGATAGGGTTGGAGACTGAATCTTGCAGCTCAACTAGTACATAATATCTTCCTGCAGTTTCTATCATTTCACACATAAAATTTGCATTCTTGTACATCTGTGGGCTTCGCCACGTTTTACCTGGATCCGCTGCGTCATTCGATGCAGAGGAAATTTCATACCTACCTGTTTCCCCTATGACAAGGTCAGCTGGGTTCTTGTGTACTGTATCTGTGGAAATAATGTTAAGAGAACACTGCAGAGGAAAAGTTTGGTTAATTTTTCCCGGCTGATATCGCTCATTGTCACAGCTAATTTGTCCGTTTCCGGTCTGTGGGGAGATAACATGATTAGTATCATTGATATTTATTACTACATTTTGTATATCTCTCCCCTCCCCTTCAGGTGATACTGCAGTATTTATGACTGTGCCTGTGGTCCACTGCTGACCACTGGCTGTACCCCTAAAAAAGTATTGTTCGGTTGCTGAGCCGTAGATTTTTGACTCATATTAGCGATTTGTTCGCTCAACCGATTTAATTGGGTAAACAGCATATCTACCTGATTGTACAAGTTACCTCTACCCCTGGGCCTATCTCTTGGTGACCCATTGTACTGATTCCTGGACCATTGGGTTCCCTCAGAATCAGGGCCACTATTTCTATTCTGGCGTGGTTGCCCCTGGGGTTCAGCTTGTTCAGCATTAGTACTTTGGGGAGCATTATATACCTGGGGTGTCTGGTTACCCTGAGAATATCTTCGCCGTCTATTGTATCTACCCTTGCGCGGATACCAATTATTTGGTGAGTATTCTCTTTGTGAGTAATTATTCACCTGATTATGTCCCCCACTTTGGTTATAGTCTCCCTGCGCCTCAACCTGTGTAGGGGGAGGGGCAGAATTAAACCTCTGTGGAGATGGCCTGTTTTGACTGGCCACCTCTGCATAAGTCCTCTTGTTAGACTCCAAATTGAGGGGGCTAGGTGACACCCTAGTTTCTGCCACAATTTTGGGTTTTGACTCCTTTTTAACCCCCTGCTCACTGGACTGCTGAATAGAGTATAACTTCGTACTCTCTTTGATCAGCCATTCCAATGAGCAGTCCTCATCAAAATCTCTAGCTAAGTTGATTTTGATGGGTGTAGGCAATGCTTCAAAAAATAAATTTACAAATTCTGAGCCATCAAATCTGGGATTATCTTCAGCCATACTGTACGCATTTTTCAATACAGAAAGGAATTCGACTGGACTCTGATTTGCACGACACTTTAAACCATATACTGCTATTTTCGCGTCAGTTTTAGTGCGATATTGCCCGAATTCTTTTCTGCATTGTTGTTTTACCCCATTCCAGGAATGAATATTCATATCCTTTAGTGAAACAAAGAATTTGTGATGCCTACTGTCAAATACCCAAGGCAGAAATTCAATTTTCAATTTCTCACTTGTAACATTCATTATAGCTAACGCATTTTCAAAAGCCTGTAAATGATCAATTACAGATGTTGTTCCCTTATTGGAGAATATAGGTACTGCGCGTTGTACGAAGGTGATTATTTTATGGGAATCATAGACTTTATCAGACTTATTTTGGGATTCTCTGTTAGAGTTTCCCTCCCCCGCATCAGCTGCGCTACAGCTGTCCTCTGGATTTACATCCTGAGGGGATTGTCTATTTGGGAAATCTACTTCTGACCCGTTAGGGGTCATTTGTCTATGTTGTTCTATATATTTTCGTACCTCGTCCCTAACGCGTTCGCTAAAGGAGTTAGCATTATCTGTATTATTCTCATTGCTAATATAGGGGTTTTCATTATGGCGATATGACCTTTTTAAATCGCTTAATTCTCTCTGGCTTTGCGCAAGCTGTTTATTTAAATCTTGTATCTGCGCGATTAAGTCCATATTGTGCTTATCTAAGGTGGCTAGGTTTTGGGCAAATTCATCCATTTTATTTTTGGCTATTTTTAAACCCTCTTCGCGTCTGCGCGAGGAACGAATACTATTTTCTAGCTCCTGTATTTGCAATCGTTTGTCTGTGACACAAAACGACATTTCGTCAATTATGCATATTAAAAGGGGCCAGGATTTTAGTATTAGTTCATCTCGCTTTTTGGGAGCTTCGCATTGATTAATCATTAATAATTCCTGGAAGAATTCATTCTCTTCATTCCACATATTATTATTAACGGTAATATTTTTAGCCCTAGTTTCAAGCATATCCATAAAATCATTTAATTCACCCGCAATATTAAACTTCCCTTTAAGGTAACTTAAGATATCTTTCTTAAGGACCTGACCTTTAGTAATAGGTATGGTTATGGGACCAATTTCATTGCTATGTATAGAATTAAATGAGTCACTTCTGGCTACAGACATTATTGTATTGGTTTAGTATTTATTTAACTAAAATGCTAATACAATTTTTGCCAATAAAAAGAGAGAAAAATTTTATATTTCAAAAAAAAAAATATTATTAATTTTGAAATATGAAAAATTAATATTCCGAAATATGAAAAATTAATATTTTTTGATTAACTTTGAAAATATGAAAAATTAATATTTTTGATTAATTTTGAAATATGAAAAATTAATATTTTTATTAATTTTTCAAAATTAATCTTTAATAATATTTCAAGATATTAATGTCAATCTCGAAATATGAAAATCAATATTTCAACTTTTCAAAAAAAAATTATATCTTCAAAATATTAATATCGAAATATGAATTTTTTTTTTTTTCTCTTTTATAATAATTTCTATTTACTTACAAATATATTATATCAATTATGATGGATATTATTAAATCTCATGCAATGCCTCCAATTATTATGTCAGTATATTTATAAGAATCTTAGTAGTGCTATCCAAATAATAAATCAGTTTATGGCAGGGTTACAAACACAATACAAAAAAAAAAAAAATTAGAAACCCTAATTAACCATGCATCTACTAGACCATACAATTAATATAAATACCTGAATTCTTTTATTTAGTTAATATCCATGAACATATTGAACTATATTTGCAATAAAAGGAAACTAAATAAAATTTATATGCGTTAAAATCAACTCTTAAGATATGCTATCCTTCTTACAAAACCCAGAACAATATACCTTCACAATTCAGCCTTATTTATTTAACACAATGGGACTAAAAACCTTTAACATCCAAGCAATACAATTCTAAACAGTGTTTATAAAACAATAGGATAATATATATATTCTGTTATTTAAATGCAATTTATCCTAATACAAAATTAACCGACAATATCAGAACTTGTATAGATGAGTTACTTAGCCAATTCAGACACAGATTTGAACAATACCTAGGCTTATAACTACCAATTTAAAATACAATATACTTCACCAATTTTGAACCAATTTGTAGCGGTCTTTAGGTCATCTCATTTGAAAGAAGGTTTTTTGCACAAATCAAGGATAAGTTTTAAGCTCCTTGCTGAAGTGAACTTTTTTTTTTAGGTATATCGCAGCCAAAATCAGATCACTAATTTTCAACAAGTTACAGACAACTCTCTCTTGTGCATTCAACACTCCCATTATATAATCATTGATGACATCATGTGGGTGGCACTACGGAAGCTGACCTTCCCATTGGTTATCTGGGAAGTCTAAATCGGATTGGCCCTTGGAAATTTCATTTTTAACAGCCAGAAAGAACCTTCTGGCTGTAGTTCTCGCAACATAACACCAGGTGGCAGCATACAGTACAACATAGCAATACAATACAGCATTTCTGACATTTTTAAGCAAGTTAATTTTTTTTTTATAAAATGGTTATTTAATCAGATCACACTCTCTGCATTAATCATATATAACCCCAATTACAGATGGTTAATATTAGGTTATTTTTTCTGATTATTCTGATACCAAATATGTTATATTATTAACATTTTATTATATTAAGGTAATTTAACACTGCTAATTATTAGCTTAAAATGCATTATAATTTTATCAGTATTCTGGCATTTCTTTGCAAATAACAGCTTATTTTTATATCTCCAGATTGGTAGTATTTAAAACTCCTGATATTTGCATCCACCCAGATATAGTATGTGACATTTCTGTGTATTTCTTCCTGAATACATAAATCCTGTTTATGTCGATCTGAAATAAAAATAAATGTTAATAATCACTTCTCTTCAGGTCCATAAACATCTATTCATGTTCTTAAACACACAGAGGCTAAGATATTCATGCCTTCAAAATATATATATATATATATATACATATATATATCATTCAATCTTTTACTTTCCATATATATATATATTTAGATGTTAATGTTTGATATCACATAAATATACATCTCATATCCATTAAAATATATATAGTTGTTTTGAAATCATAATGTAAGTCATGGGCCTTCACTGTATTATCCTAACATTCTAACTTTTCAGTAACTTCAGTTGCCAGACTTTTTGTCTCATACTCACCACATGGGGTCAATCCATGAGGAGTTGTAAGAGTCTTTAAAACAGCATATTTCCTGTTTAGCCAGCAGTGCAGATGTGTATTTGATTTTATTTGTGTCACCTTCCCCCAAGAGGGGTTTTTGCAGTAAGTCTTCAAATAGAGATTCAGTGAGATAGAACTGTTGTATCACACGTGTCAAATTCCAAAGGGGTCCTTGAACACATTCTTTTCTCACCTCACCAAATGTTCTGAGGTTATAAAAATCTGCATATATAGTCAAATGAATAGGGTCACTGAGCTATTTCCTTTAGAAAAGAAATGTTTGTGTTTCAAAAAGGCTCTACTGATCGTCAATCCTGATAGACGTGTATTAGAAGCTGTGTTCAACAAACTCATGTTCAATTAATCCTGAGGTCTCATCTAACATATACAGTGTATAAAATATACATATATATATATATATATATATATATATATACACATATGTAATATTCATCATAATATTTATATACTCTGACAACCTACAGCACAGAGCAGTACTACATGTAATCTCACCTACAGCACAGAGTAGTACTACGTGTAATCTCACCTACAGCACAGAGCAGTACTACATGTAATCTCACCTACAGCACAGAGCAGTACTACATGTAATCTCACCTACAGCACAGAGCAGTACTACATGTAATCTCACCTACAGCACAGAGCAGTACTACGTGTAATCTCACCTACAGCACAGAGCAGTACTACATGTAATCTCACCTACAGCACAGAGCAGTACTACATGTAATCTCACCTACAGCACAGAGCAGTACTACATGTAATCTCACCTACAGCACAGAGCAGTACTACATGTAATCTCACCTACAGCACAGAGCAGTACTACATGTAATCTCACCTACAGCACAGAGCAGTACTACATGTAATCTCACCTACAGCACAGAGCAGTACTACATGTAATCTCACCTACAGCACAGAGCAGTACTACATGTAATCTCACCTACAGCACAGAGCAGTACTGCATGTAATCTCACCTACAGCACAGAGCAGTACTACATGTAATCTCACCTACAGCACAGAGCAGTACTACATGTAATATCATCTACAGCACAGAGCAGTACTACATGTAATCTCACCTACAGCACAGAGCAGTACTACATGTAAACTCACCTACAGCACAGAGCAGTACTACATGTAATATCATCTACAGCACAGAGCAGTACTACATGTAATCTCACCTACATCACAGAGCAGTACTACATGTAAACTCACCTACAGCACAGAGCAGTACTACATGTAATCTCACCTACAGCACAGAGCAGTACTACATGTAATCTCACCTACAGCACAGAGCAGTACTACGTGTAATCTCGCCTACAGCACAGAGCAGTACTACATGTAATCTCACCTACAGCACAGAGCAGTACTACATGTAATCTCGCCTACAGCACAGAGCAGTACTACATGTAATCTCACCTACAGCACAGAGCAGTACTATGTGTAATCTCACCTACAGCACAGAGCAGTACTACATGTAATCTCACCTACAGCACAGAGCAGTACTACATGTAATCTCACCTACAGCACAGAGCAGTACTACATGTAATCTCACCTACAGCACAGAGCAGTACTACATGTAATCTCACCTACAGCACAGTGCAGTACTACATGTAATCTCACCTACAGCACAGAGTGGGGATCCTATTGATCTATATTAAAGGGAAGTGCTAGCGCACTAATAATGCTCCAGTTAACAAGAGGATATTTTAATTGTTCTTGTTACTCCAGAATTTTTATTGTTTAAAAATATAGATAATCCCTTTATTATCCATTACCCAGTTTTGCACAACCAACACTGTTATATTAAATTATGTTTTACCTCTGTGATTTCCTTGTATCTAAGCTCTGCAGGAGTGAGCAGAATGTTATCTATATCGCACATATAAACTAGGGCTGTGAAAAACTGTAAAAATGCACTATGAGATAATTAGCATATGATCCTACCTAGGTTTAATTTTTTTATCAAAGAATACCAAGAGAACAAAACAAATTTGATGATAAAAGTAAAATGGAAAATGACATGCTCTATCTGAATCATGCATTTGTAAAGGGACAGGAAACCCCAACATTTTTCTTTCATGATTTGGATAGAACATACAATTTTAAACAGCTTTCCAATTTACATCTGTTATCAAATTTGCTTCATTCTCTTGCTATCCTTTGCTGAAGGAACAGCATTGCACTACTGGCAGCTAGCTGAACACATCTATTTAGCCAATCACAAGAGACAACTGTGTGCAGGCACCAATCAGCAGCTAGCTGAACACATCTATTTAGCCAATCACAAGAGACAACTGTGTGCAGGCACCAATCAGCAGCTAGCTGAACACATCTATTTAGCCAATCACAAGAGACAACTGTGTGCAGGCACCAATCAGCAGCTAGCTCCTACTAGTGTAGTTTATTTGAGTATTTTTTTTTCAACAAGGGACACAGAGAGAATGAAGCACATTTGAAAATAGAAGATTTAAAAGTGTCTTAAAATGACCTGATCTATCTGAATCATGCAAGTTTAATTTTGACTTTCCTATCCCTTTAATTTTGACTAGACTGTCCCTTTAACTGCAGCAAATGGGTTAAACACAGAGTTAATATACACAGTTGTGCTCATAAGTTTACATACCCTGGCAGAATTTATGATTTCTTGGCCATTTGTCAGAGACTATGAATGATAACACAAAAACATATCTTTCCCTCATGGTTAGTGTTTGGCTGAAGCCATTTATTATCAGTCAACTGTGTAACTCTTTTTAAATCATAATGACAACAGAAACTACCCAAATGACCCTGATCAAAAGTTTACATACCCCAGTTCTTAATACCGTGTATTGCCCCCTTTAACATTAATGACAGCTTGAAGTCTTTTGAGGTATTTGTGGATGAGGCTCTTTATCTTCTCAGATGGTAAAGCTGCCCATTCTTCCTAGCAAAAAGCCTCCAGTTCCTGTAAATTCTTGGGCTGTCTTGCATGAACTGCACGTTTGAGATCTCCCCAGAGTGACTCAGTGATCTTGAGGTCAGGAGACTGAGATGGCGACTCCAGAACCTTCACTTTATTCTGCTTTAGCCAATGACAGGTTGACTTGGCCTTGTGTTTAGGATCATTGTCATGTTGGAATGTCAAAGTACGTCCTATGCACAGCTTCCGGGCTGATGAATGCAAACTTTCCTTCAGTATTTTTTGATAACATACTGCATTCATCTTGCCATCAAATCTGACCAAATTTCCTGTGCCTTTGTAGCTCACACATCCCCAAAACATCAGTGATCCACCTCGTGTTTCACAGTAGGAATGGTGTACCTTTCATCATAGGCCTTGTTGACTCCTCTTCAAATGTAACGTTTATGGTTGTGGCCAAAAAACTCAATTTTGGTCTCATCACTCCAAATGACTTTGTACCAGAAGGTTTGAGGCCTGTCTCTGTGCTGTTTGGCGTATTGTAAGCAGAATACTTTGTGGCATTTACGTAGTAATGACTTTCTTCTGGCGACTCGACCATGCAGCCCATCTTTCTTCAAGTGCCTCCTTATTGTGCATCTTGAAACAGCCACACCACGTTTTCAGAGAGTCTTGTATTTCAGTTATTTGTGTGTTTTTCTTTGCATCCCGAACAATTTTCCTGGCAGTTGTGGCGGAAATTTTAGTTGGTCTACCTGACCGTTGTTTGGTTTCAACAGAACCCCTCATTTTCCACTTCTTTATTAGAGTTTGAACACTGCTGATTTGCATTCTTAATTCCTTGGATATCTTTGTATATCCCTTTCCTGTTTTATACAGTTCAATTACCTTTTCACACAGATCCTTTGACAATTCTTTTGCTTTCCCCATGACTCAGAATCCAGAAACGTAAGTGCAGCACTGGATGAAAGATGCAAGGGTCTGTCAGGAGTTAGAAACTCATTGACCTTTTATACACACACACTAATTACAAGCAAACAGATTACAGGTGAGGATGGTTACCTTTAATAGCCATTCAAACTCCTTTGTGTCAACTCATGTGCATGTTATCAGGCCAAAACCACCAGGGTATGTAAACTTATGAGCACAACTGTATATATATGTGTGTTTGTGTGTGTGTCTGCCGGTCACTGACCTTGTCTTGCAGACTGGCAACACATCTGCTGCAGGAACTTAAAGGGGCATAAAACCCCAAATATGCATTTCATCATTCAGATAGAGCATACAATATTAATCAACTTTTCAAATGTATATCTGTTATAAAATGTGCATCATTCTCTCTGTATTTTTGTTGAAGGAGCAGTAATGCAATACTGGTAGCCAGCAGAGTATATCAGGTGAGCCAGTGACAAGAGGAGTACATTTGCAGCCACCAATCCGCAGCCAGCTCCCAGTAGTGCATTCCTGCTCCTGAGTCTAGGTATGTTTTTCAAAAAAGGATACCAATAGAATAAAGCAATTTAGATGATAGAAGTCAATTGGAAAGTTGTTTAATAGTATCTGCTCTATCTGAATCATAAAAGAAAATATGTTTATTATATTAAATATTATTTTATTATATTAAAATAAAATAATATTATGTTAAATACACATCACAAAGAAAGCATCATATCATTGAATAATTACACTCAGCCTGATTATGAGTTTTGCGTTATGGCTGCTCGCTAATAACTTGCAAGCTATTTCCACCGCTCACCTTTAATAGCGCTGCTATTACAGGTTTGCAAAAAAACGGCTTGTGCAGGCGATATGGTTGCGTTCAGCTCCATACCGCACCCAAATACAAGTGCTGTTTTGATGTGCTCGTGCACGATTTCCCCATAGACATCAGTGGGGAGAGACGGCTAAAAAAAAAGCCTAACACCTGCAATCATGGAGCGTAAATCTCCATAACGCAGCCCCATTGATGTCTACGGGGGAAAACCTAACACCCTAAGATAAACCGCAAGTCTAAACACCCCTAATCTGCAACCCCCGACATCGCCGACACCTACATTACACTTATTAACCCCTAATCTGCTGCCTCCAACGTCGCAGCCACCTGCATAAATTTATTAACCCCTAATCTGCCGCACCCAACGTCGTTGCCGCCACTATACTAAATTAACCCCTAAATCCCTGGCCTCCCACATCACTAACACTAAATAAATATATTAACCCCTAACGTAACCCTAAGTCTAACCCTGACGTAGCCCTAACACCCCCTAACTTTAACATAATTAAAATAAATCTAAATAAAACGTGCTATTAATTACTAAATAATTCCTATTTAAAACTAAATACTTACCTATAAAATAAACCCTAAGCTAGCTACAATATAACTAATAGTTACATTGTAGCTATATTATGTTTTATTTTTATTTCACAGCTAAGTTTGTATTTATTTTAACTAGGTAGACTAGTTAGTAAATAGTTATTAATTAGGTTAGGTTTAGGGGTTAATAACTTTAGTATAGTGGCGGTGATTTAGGGACAGCAGATTAGGGGTTAATAATATTTCCCTAGTGTTTACGATGCGGGAGTGCAGCGCTTTAGGAGTTAATATGTTTATTATAGTGGCGGCGATGTCGGGAGCGGCAGATTAGGGGTTAATAATTTTATTTTAATGTTTGCAATGCGGGAGGGCCTCGGTTTAGGGGTTAATAGGTAATTTATGGGTGTTAGTGTACTTTTTAGCACTTTAGTTATGACTTTTATGATACGGCGTTCTAGCATAAAACTCATAACTACTGACTTTCAGTTTACGGTATGGATCTTGACGGTATTGGCTGTACCGCTCATGTTTTTGGCCTCCCAGGCAGAATCGTAATACCGGTGCAAAGGAAGTCCCTTTGAAAAAGGACTTTTTGAAATCTGCTGTATTTACGTTGCGCTACGGCCAAAAAAGTGTGTGGTGCAGCCAAACCTGCAAGACTCGTAATACCAGCAGTAGTGAAAAAGAGCCATAACAATGCTTTTTCACTAATACCACAAAACTCATAATCTAGCCGATTACAATAAAATTAAATCAATTAAATTAACAATATACATTTTTCTAAATTACAAAAAATAAACACTAAATTACACAAAATAAAAAAAGAAATTATCAAAAATAAAAATGAATTACTCCTAATAGAACTATCAAAATAAAAAAGCCCCCCCAAAATAAAAAAACCCTAGCCTACATGTCTGCCAATGACCCTAAAAAGGGTCTTTTGTGGGGCATTGCCCCAAAGAAATCAACTCTTTTACCTGTAAAAAAAAAAAAAAAAAACCCGCTACCAGTAAAACCCACCACCCACACAACCAAACCCCCCAAATAAAATCCTATCTAAATAAACTTAAGCTCCCATTGCCCTGAAAAAGGCATTTGTATGGGAATTGCCCTTAAAAGGGCATTTAGCTATTTTACATTGCCCAAAATTCTAAGCTAAAAATAAAACCCACCCAATAAAGCCTTAAAAAAACCTAACACTAACCCCCGACAATCCATTTACAGTTTTTGAAGACCGAACATCCATCCTCATCCAGGTGGCAGAAGTCTTCATCCAAGCGGGCAGAAGTCCTCATCGAAGCCGGCAGAAGTCTTCATCCAAGCGGGCAGAAGTCTTCATCCGGGCGGCATCTTCTATCTTCATCCATCCGGTGCGGAGCGGGTCCATCTTCAAGACATCCGGCGCGGATCATCCTCTTCTATCGATGTCTGTTGAAGAATGAATCCAAGATGATGTCCCTTACATTCCGATTGGCTGATAGAATTCTATCAGCCAATAGGAATTAAGGGGGAAACAATCATATTGGCTGTTGCAATCAGCCAATAGGATTAAGCTTTTATCCTATTGGCTGATTGAGCTCACATTCTATTGGCTTATTGAAATAGTCAATAGAATGTGAGCTCAATCCTATTGGCTGATTAGATCAGCCAATAGGATGAAATAGGATTTTCCCCCTTAATTCCTATTGGCTGATAGGAAACTTCATTCTTCAAAAGCCATCGGAAGAAGAGGATGCTCTGCGCCAGATGTCTTGAAGATAGACCCGCTCCGCGTCAGATGGTTGAAGATAGAAGATGCCGCCTGGATGAAAACTTCTGCCTGCTTGGATGAAGACTTCTGCGGGCTTCGAGGAGGACTTCTGCCCGCTTGGATGAAGACTTCTGCCACCCAATAAACCCTTAAAAAAACCTAACCCTAACCCCCGAAGATCCACTTACAGTTTTGAAGACCGGACATCCCTCCTCAACGAAGCTGGGAGAAGTCTTCATCCAAGCGGCAAGAAGTCCTCAACGAAGCCGGGAGAAGTTTTCAGCCAAGCCATTAGAAGTGGTCCTCCAGACGGGCAGAAGTCTTCATCCAGACGGCATCTTCTGTCTTCATCCATCCGACACGGAGCGGGTCCATCTTCAAGACATCCGGCGCAGAGCATCCTCTTCTTACGACGACTCTTCTGGAATGAAGGTTCCTTTAAGTGACGTCATCCAAGATGGCGTCCCTTGAATTCCAATTGGCTGATAGAATTCTATCAGCCAATCAGAATTAAAGGTGAAAAAATTCTATTGGCTGATGCAATCAGCCAATAGGATTGAGCTTGCATTCTATTGGCTGTTCCAATCAGCCAATAGAATGTGATCTCAATCCTATTGGCTGATGTTTGTAAGTTTGTATTTATTTTAACTAGGTAGCTAGTAAATAGTTAAAAACTATTTACTAACTAGTCTACCTAGTTAAAATAAATACAAACTTAGCTGTGAAATAAAAATAAAACCTAAGCTAGCTACAATGTAACTATTAGTTATATTGTAGCTAGCTTAGGGTTTATTTTATAGGTAAGTATTTAGTTATAGATATGAATTATTTAGTTATTAATAGTAAGTTTTATTTAGAATTATTTTAATTATTTTTAAGTTAGGGGATGTTAGGGTTAGGGTTACGTTAGGGTTAGGTTTAGGGGTTAATAGGTTTATTATAGTGGTGGAGTGGGCGGACGGTAGATTAGGGGTTAATAATATTTAAATAGCGTTTGCGATGCAGGAGAGCGGCGGTTTAGGGGTTAATAATTTTATTATAGCGGCGACAATGTCGGGGAGCAGCGGAATAGGGGTTAATACATATTTTAAGTGGCGTGATGTCCGGAGCAGCAGATTAGGGGTCAATAATTTTAGGTTAGTGTTTGTGATGCGGGAGGGCCACGGTTTAGGGGTTAATAGGTAGTTTATGGGTGTTAGTCTATTTTGTAGCAGTTTAGTTATGAGTTTTATGCTACAGCTTTGTAACGTAAAACTCGTAACTACTGACTTTAGATGGAGGTACAGATCTTGTGGTTATAGAGTGTACCGCTCACTTTTTGGCCTCCCAGGCAAAACTTGTAATACCGGCGCTATGGAAGTCCCATTGAAAACTGATTTTTTTAAAAGTGCGGTACTGACGTTGCACGACGGCCAAAAAAGTGTGCAGTACACCTATACCGACAAGACTTGTAATACCGGCGTAGGGGAAAAAGCAGCGTTATACTCATAATGCAAAACTCGTAATCTGGCTGACTAGTAGGAAATGTTATCAAGACTGTAGACAAGTATAAAACATATCAGCCTGCAGTCGCTCCTTGCAATGCAGCATTGTGTGATGTCATTTAACGTTGCACAAGAGCTTTCTTATGCTCTCTCACAACCAATTGCACAATAGAAGGTCATGTCAATCAAACTGATCTTACCTCCTCTGAGGAGGTGAAGGGGGGAAAGAAGTCTAAATTTAGCTGCTAATCAGCAAGCGCTACCCAGGTGCTGAATCAAAAATGGTCCGGCTACTAAGCTTACATTCTTGCTTTTTCAAATAAAGATAGCAAGAGAACAAAGGAAAATTGAGTCATGAAAGTTTAATTTTGACTTGACAATCCTCAAAATCTGACAATAAAGCTTAATAAATGTTCCCAGGTCAGGAGGGCATCGCTGGCTCCCATGTGCCTCCATCCTATCATTATAGCCGCACATCCAGCAATCCCTACGTACTATAGTAGCAATTACAGGATGTTTTATGCAGTAAGTCTGTAATGAAATAAAATATCAAAGTCATAAGGATGTGAATCAGACAATGGTTCTGTATTAAAGGGACATAATACTCATTAGCTAAATTACTTGTAAGTGATGCAGCATAACTGTAAAAATCTGACAAGAAAATATTTTCTGAGCATGTATGTAAGAAAAGGAAGATATTATGAGGCCCATTTATCAAGCTCCGAATGGCGGACAGGATTCGCCGGAATTCAACCCGATCGAGTACGATCGGGTTGATTGACACCTCCCTGCTGGTGGCCGATTGGCTGCAAGTCAGCAGGGGGCGGCGTTGCACCAGGAGCTCTTGTGAGCTGCTGGTGCAATGCTGAATACGGTGAGCGTATTGCTCTCCGCATTCAGC
This sequence comes from Bombina bombina, assembly GCF_027579735.1. Lineage (NCBI taxonomy): Eukaryota > Metazoa > Chordata > Amphibia > Anura > Bombinatoridae > Bombina > Bombina bombina. The sequence goes on from NC_069504.1 coordinate 25,769,780, forward strand.
GAGGTCTTGCGGACCTGATCCGCACTGTCGGATCAGATCCGCAAGACCTATGATAAATAGGCCTCTTTATCTCAAAATGTCTTCATCTCACCAGAGTAAGTGCTCAGTAAACAGTAAAAAAAAAAAAAAACAATAAAGTAAAAGTAAAAAACAGTAAAAGTAAAAAACAATAGCCAATCAGCAGTGCTGAGGTCATGCTTTGCTTTACTGTGATCTCATGAGAGTACTGAAATCTCGTGAGATTTCATAGCAAACTTCCTTAAAAATAACGTGACTGTCCCTGCCCATGTCAGATGCACCCACCCTTGCAAGTCCTGGGACTAGTATCCTAATTACAGTGGGGTGTGAATACTTAGGAAATATTGAGGTAAATATCTTCCTTTTTTACACAGAGATGTTCAGGTTATATTTTCTAGACAGCTTTTTACAGCTTTGCTGCATCACTTAAACATTTAGGTATGATGTCCCTTTAATATCAGTAGAACTGACAGAGCAGAATTAAAGGGAGTTATTGGCCATTAATAACATCTTTCCTGTATAATATATATTCCCATTTGGAAGGTAAAGTGCTTGGGATACATTGTTATTGTAAACAATATGTAGTTTTAACTATTTTTTTTTTTTGCAGATTTGCAATAAATTAACATATTAGCTGAGTGAGAAACTGTTTAGACTGAATTAACTTTTTATTTGCTGTAACTCATTTTCAATTACTCAAACTACAGTCACTGCTTGCCTTATTTGGAGGAACCATTCAAGAAGTGTTACTGGAGAAAACGAAGCTTGCCACGGTCATTATGTCAGCAAAATATCAATTGTTTTGTAGTATCTTCTCTTCTCTGTTGAGGCCAATTAGGGACAGGTATGTGGCAGGGGTGGATTTTTATGATAACTCACACTCAGACCCACTCACTTAGCCACATAAAAAAACTCACTCACACACAAACCCACACACAGACACACTCACTCACACACAGACACAGACACATACAGACACACTCACTCACACACAGACACACTCACTCACACACAGACACATACAGACACACTCACTCACACACAAACCCACATACAGACACACCGACTAGCAAAGACACACTCACTCACACACATTCGCATTCACTCACAAGCACATTTACTCACAGACACACTAACTTACACACAGACACCCTCGTTCACACGCAGACACACTCACTTACATTCAAACTCACTCCCACACAGACTCACACTCAGACACACTCACTCACACACAGACAAACTCACACACAAACCCACACACAAACACTTACAGACAAACTCACACATACACACAGACACACTCACTCACACACAGACACACTTACTCACACACATACACACACACGGACACAGTCACTCACAGACTGACACACACACACAGACACACAGACACACACACTCCCATACAGACTCACACACAGACACACACACAGATACACTCACTCCCCACACAGACACACACTCACTCCCACACAGACACACACACAGATACGCTCACTCCCACATAGACTCACACACAGACACACACAGAGACACACTCACTCCCATACAGATTCACACACAGACACACTCACTCACACACAGACACACACACAGACACACTCACTCCCACAGACACACACACAGACAAACTCCCACAAAGACACACACAAAGACACACTTACTCCCACACAGACACACTCACACACACATACAGACACACTCACTCACTCCCACACAGACACACTCACACACACATACAGACACACTCACTCCCACACAGACACACTCACTCACACACAGACACACTCACACACATACAGACACACTCACTCCCACACAGACACAGACACACACACAGACACACTCATGCACAGTTGCACTCACAATCTTATCTCATCCCCAGTCAAACCACTAAGCCTTAAATAAAGTGCCCAGCGGACAGCAATGCTGTCTACTTAATATTACATAATGCTCCCACGGCACATGAATAGCTCTCTATTGTGAAATAATCACTGTCATTCTATTGAGTACAAGAAAATTTAGCACAGACCAGCATCTACCCCATGTCCTGTGCCTAATTAATTGTGCACACTCAAAAAGCATTATTCACCCTGGCCCACCATGCCGTTGATAGCAGTGACCTCTTTTTGGGGGGCTAAGCATCTTCATATTGGGATGGTACCTTGCTTTTGAGTATAGGTGTCATGATTCCACCTTAAATCCCAGCTGTCCACCTTTATTATTACCCTTTAAAAGACTATCAGTAACACCTGGTTGTTGCTTGATTATTGAAGTTGTGAACCAGCTTGTACCATTTGTTCTCATATCCTATTCAAGCCGTTATCAGTCTATACTGATTTACCTACTCTTATCACTACCTTCGCTCCTAGTCTGGAAATCCAGTTATCTATCTTTCATCATTCAAGTCAACGGACCACAGCTCCTTCATAGCTGGAAACTCTGACGTCATCCAACTCCGACTCCTGGCTGAGTCGTTTCCATCCACAGATGCTGATCCAGAGCCTACGCTGCTCACGCCTCGCTGTAGCATCCCTGCTGTGTCTTTGCCACAGAGCCTACGCGGCACACGCTTCCGTGCAGCATCGCTGCTGTGTCTTTGTCACAGAGCCAGACGCCGTTCTGGTCGAATTCCTCTCACACTACTCCCTGTATACTTCCTCAAGTAAGTGCTGTATGTAATAGCTCTTAGTAGTATTACAACCAGAGACTATATTCTGTTTCACCGGAACTGTCTTGTTTCTTCATTGCCACTACTTAAAATATATTATCTCTGGAGAGTCTTGTGCCTTTTTACTAATCTGTGCTGCACCTTTTACCAAAGTCTATTAACTATATCTTGAGGGGTAATCCTATTTGTATTGCACTCTAAAGATTTATATGTGAATAAATTAGAATTTTCCACAACTATTCAATTACTAATATCAAATCTGCTAATTCCTTCTACTTCACTCATTTAAAGCTATATGAGCTGAATATAAGGAATCAGCTACAAATCTAACTTATTTATAGTTTGAACCCAGTTCATGATAGAATAATCAAGCCTTAAAAACACATAGATTCAACTCTGAGCTATGGATCCTGCAGCTATGGCAAATGAAATAACCAGTCTAAACCAGAAGGTAGAGATATTAGCTCAGGGTTTAACAGAGTTGAAAAATGAAAATAACACCCTGAAGCGTATCTTGAATGATTTTATCACACAAAAGGCTGCTGAACACCCTGAACCAAAAATTAACCCTCCATGTGTGTTTACAGGTGTACGCACTCGCTTTCGTGAGTTTCGCAACGCCTGTTTACTGATGTTTTCCATGAAACCTAAAACGTATTACTCTGACAGAGTAAAAGTATGCACTGTGATTTCTTACTTAAGCGGTGAACCCAGGTTATGGGCTGATAAATTCTTTGAAGTTAATGATCCCATTCTAGGATCTCTGGAAGAATTCTTTAAAGCAATGGCCTTATTGTATGAAGACCGCAACACCCAACTCACTGCAGAAAACAACCTGAGAACACTGAAACAGGGTAAAAGACCCGTTGAAGACTACGTCGCGGAGTTTCAGCTATGGGCCACGGAGTCTCAGTGGAACTCAGTCTCTCTACGCAATCAGTTTCGCCTGGGCCTGTCTGAACATTTAAAAGATGAGCTTTCCCGTATTGAGTTCCCAGACACCCTAGAGTCTCTCATAAAGATCTCTATCTCAATGGATAGGAGATACAGAGAACGTCGCTCAGAAAAAGTACCATCTGAAATATACCCAAAGAAGTACCACGCACCCCAAGTAGAGAAAACTTTCTCAAGTCCTGTACCTATGGAAATCAGAACAATAAAAGGTCCACTAACATACGAGGAAAAACAACGAAGAAGGAATTTAAATCTGTGTATGTATTGTGGAAACAAAGACCACACAGTATCCACTTGTCCAAATTTGATGCGCCAAAAGAGGGGTAAGATACTGATTGTTAACCCACAAACTAACTCTAAAGTGAAGTCACACTTAACCATTTTATTGTCTTTGCAGTGGGATCAACATCTTCTCAGGAATGAAGCAATGATCGATTCAGGGGCATTTGGCATGTTTATGGATCAAACTTACGTTACTGTAAATAAAATACCCAGTGTGTCAAAGCAATTTCCTGTGCATGTAAAAGTTATTGATGGTTTCACTCATTTAAAAGGTCCAATAACACACCACACCATTCCGCTACTCACCACTTCAGGTAATGGGCATACTGAATATATCACATTCGATATACTACCTAACTCTATACACCCTATTATCTTAGGTTTCCCCTGGTTACAGCAACATAACCCAAGTATAGATTGGGCTACAAACACTATACAGTTCTCATCTAAGTACTGTACCTCTACTTGTTACCATATTCTCTCTTTGAACCACATACAAACTCAAATACCCACAGAATACTATGAATTTTCAGATGTATTCAACCTTAAAGAGGCAGAAAATCTACCACCTCATAGGCCATTCGATTGCCCTATAGATACTAAGCCTAACACCACCATACCTTTCGGTAAGATATATCCTATGTCTAAAAAAAGAGTTGCAATACCTTAGAGAGTATCTCGACGAAAATTTAAGAAAAGGGTTTATATCCACCTCCACTTCTCCAGCAGCTGCTGGAATGTTTTTTGTGACCAATAAGGATGGCACTTTACGCCCGATTATCGACTATAGGGGTTTAAACGCAATCACGGTGAAAAACCGTTATCCACTTCCACTCATCGCCGAACTTCTTGAAAGATTAACAGATGCTCAAATCTTTACCAAACTAGATTTGAAGGGGGCATATAATCTTATTCGCATGAGGAAGGGAGATGAGTGGAAGACAGCTTTTAAAACACGATATGGCTTATTCCAGTATAATGTTATGCCATTTGGTTTGACAAATGCTCCAGCGACATTTCAATTTTTTATTAATGAGATTTTCAAGGATTTATTAGACATCTGCGTAGTGATATATTTAGATGATATCTTAATATATTCAAAGTCCATGACTGACCATATCAAACATGTACGTTGGGTCCTAATGAGGTTAAGGGAACATCATCTTTATGCTAAGTCAGAGAAATGTCAATTCCATGTAAAGACAATCAAATTCCTGGGTTATATCATCTCCCCAAGTGGCATAGAAATGGATCCTGACAAAGTAAAGGTCGTTTTGGAGTGGCCCACACCTACCAGTTTAAAGTCTCTTCAAAAGTTCCTAGGTTTTTCCAACTTTTACAGAAGATTTATACAGGGATATCCTTCCATTGCTCAACCCCTAACTAAATTAACGGGAAAAAACAAATTTTGTTGGACTAACGAAGCAAAAGAAGATTTCGAACACCTGAAAAAATGTTTTACATCAGCTCCAATCTAACAGCTACCAGATCCAGATGCGGATTACACTTTAGAAGTTGACGCCTCCAATATAGGAGTTGGGGCTATTCTATCTCAACAACGCGTTGGATCTCAAGTTCGCCATCCTGTTGCCTTTTATTCACGACTTTTGACACCTGCAGAAAGGAATTATTCAGTAGACGATCTTGAACTTCTGGCAATAAAGGTCGCCATGGAACATTGGAGGCATATCCAAGAAGGCACCCTCAAACCCTTCTTGGTTCTGACTGACCACAAGAATCTACAATATCTGAAGAAAAATAAAACGTTATCTTCACGACAGGTCCGCTGGTCGCTATTTCTGGATCGCTTCAACTATCTGATACACTATAGACCGGGTTCCAAAAATACTCAAGCGGATTCTCTTTCCAGAACCTTCCAAACTGTCCCAGAAAAGGAAGGGGCACAAAACATCATTCCCTCTCACAAATTCCTAGCCTCTATTACGTCATTTCATTCCGATCTCCTAACTGCTCAATGCATTGACCCTAATATCCCCTCGATATGTACCAAAGAATTGAAGACCGGTTTATTCCATTACGGCAAACTATTGTATGTACCATCTACACTAAGAAAACAGTTACTCCATCATTACCATGATAATCCTCTTTCAGGACATCCGGGTATTACCAAAACCCTTGAATTTTTGAACAGAGAATATTGGTGGCCTAAGATGAAGCAAGACGTATATAACCATATCACAGACTGCAAAATTTGCTCCCGAAACAAACGAATATCACATAAACCATTCGGATTGTTGACTCCTCTACCCATTCCTGATACACCTTGGCACATTATATCAATGGACTTCATTGTAGAACTGCCACCTTCAAGGAATTACACCTGTATCTTAGTGGTTGTCGATCATCTCAGCCGTATGAGACATTTCATCCCCCTTAAGAATATACCCTCTGCTAGAACCACAGCTAACTATTTCATCTCCCATATAGTTAAATTACATGGACTACCTCTTTCAATAGTAACAGATAGGGGAACCCAATTCACCTCCAGATTCTGGAGGGAATTGTGTCGTCTACTGAAGATCTCCCCTAGATTCACAACGGCCTTTCACCCACAATCAAATGGTTTAACAGAACGTCTAAACCAAACGTTAGAACAGTACCTCAGGTGCTACATTTCACAAGTTCAAGATGATTGGTTCGAATGGCTTCCGATGGCTGAATTCACCTATAATAATTCGATTAACACCTCCACTAAAATGTCACCATTTTTTGCCTCCTATGGATATCATCCGAGAACCATACCAATCACTACCACCACCTCTTCTTCACCATACGCTGTTGAATACTTTACTGAATTGAAAAACTCTTTACCTCTATTGAAAAAGCATTTGGAGAATGCAAAAGACAAACAAAAACTTTACTTTGACAAAAAACATATCCTCCCCCCTCCCTATGAACCTGGTGATCGAAGCTAAAGGTTCCCTGCAAAAAATTGGCAAACCAATTTATCGGACCTTTCAGGATAAAGAGCATCCTCAATCCTAATGCAGTTGTTCTCCATCTACCAGGAAATCTAAGGATCCATCCGTCTTTCCATGTGTCTCTTTTGAAACCTTACTCTGGACGTTCGGATTCGCAGCCTGAGGACGAGATCTCTGATGCAACTTTGTGTGCTGACCAGTCTGAGTTTGAAGTTGAAAAAATCTTAGATTCCCGCAACCGTTGGAGACGGGTGGAATATCTGGTTCGTTGGACCGGTTATGGTCCCGAGGAGGATTCCTGGATATTCACGCTCCTGATCTACTGCGTGAATTCCATCAGCGTTACCCCTCCAAACCTGGATCAGTGATCCCAGGAGGGTCACCTTGAGAGGGGGGATCTGTCATGATTCCACCTTAAATCCCAGCTGTCCACCTTTATTATTACCCTATAAAAGACTATTAGTAACACCTGGTTGTTGCTTGATTATTGAAGTTGTGAACCAGCTTGTACCATTTGTTCTCATATCCTATTCAAGCCGTTATCCGTCTATACTGATTTACCTACTCTTATCACTACCTTCGCTCCTAGTCTGGAAATCCAGTTATCTATCTTTCATCATTCAAGTCAACGGACCACAGCTCCTTCACTTGCCCATAGCTGGAAACTCTGACGTCATCCAACTCCGACTCCTGGCTGAGTCGTTTCCATCCACAGACGCTGATCCAGAGCCTACGCTGCTCACGCCTCGCTGCAGCATCCCTGCTGTGTCTTTGCCACAGAGCCTACGCGGCACACGCTTCCCTGCAGCATCGCTGCTGTGTCTTTGTCACAGAGCCAGACGCCGTTCTGGTCGAATTCCTCTCACGCTACTCCCTGTATACCTCCTCAAGTAAGTGCTGTATGTAATAGCTCTTAGTAGTATTACAACCAGAGACTATATTCTGTTTCACCGGAACTGTCTTGTTTCTTCATTGCCACTACTTAAAATATATTATCTCTGGAGAGTCTTGTGCCTTTTTACTAATCTGTGCTGCACCTTTTACCAAAGTCTATTAACTATATCTTGAGGGGTAATCCTATTTGTATTGCACTCTAAAGATTTATATGTGAATAAATTAGAATTTTCCACAACTATTCAATTACTAATATCAAATCTGCTAATTCCTTCTACTTCACTCATTTAAAGCTATATGAGCTGAATATAAGGAATCAGCTACAAATATAACTTATTTATAGTTTGAACCCAGTTCATGATAATAGAACAAGACATTGAGCAGTGTAGAGATCTGACTGAGCAGACAAATGACTCAGAATCAATCAGTTGACTAGACACAGCAGATCAAAGGATATGGATGAGAAATGACTGAGGGGCGTCTGGTGCCAGAAGTGATGCATTTATATACAGAGAATCATCATTTTATGTGATGTTTGTTGTTCGGTTACGGCTGGTTACAATATTGCTAGAAAATATAATTATTTAGGTAAGTGATGAACAGTAACAATCAGGTTATCAGCTGCTATATCAAGAGGAGCCTTAGAAATACATAGAAAATCTCATCCTAGTATTGCCATTTCATAAGGTGAGAGTTAATGGGGCAAAAAGAACTATTGTTTACACAGAGCTATTTCTTTAACTCTTTCAAAGGGAATTAGTGGGCATGTCTGTTAAACCCCTCTATGAGACACATTACGAGGGCCCCTTATGAGAGCTCGGGCATGATAACCAATAACGCTTGACCATGCTACTATTAGCGCACAACTTTGACTAAAGAAGGGTTAGCGCAGCTAACTTCACTCAAGTGCAACCTATACTTTCAATGGATATCACCACCTCGCTAATTTGCGCTGATATAACAAGTTGAAAGTTATAGTTTGCACTCGAGCAAAAGCCGAAACTGCACAAGAATATTTAGCTCTTCTTGAGACCTGAAGTAAACTGTGAGGCTTAAAAAAAGTTGTACAAAACACACCAAAAAACATATTAACATATATACACTTTTTAATAAAAAATATATCATATAAATATTAATACAAAAAATGTTAAATGGGATATAGTATATGGCAAAGTGTTTGACTAGAAAGGGCTATAGGTGTATGAATATATATATATATATATATATATATATATATATATATATATATATGTGTGTGTAAATATATGTGTATATATGTGTTTATATGTGTCAATTTGAATGTACACACATAAATACATATATACACATATAAACGCATAAATACACATGTATACAGTCACATATATATATATATATATATATATATATATACACACTCTTTTCGTCTGAGCCCTTCCCAGTCAAATATCTTGAAACATGCAATATCATTTTTATTCATTTTTAATGTGTTTTCCTTTGTTTTGAATAAAAATACTAATAGAAAAAGATGTACTTTTTCATTTGAAATAGATATTTCTATATATATTTCTGTATATACAATATCTATCAATATATATATAAAAAAAATTGGAATGTAAAGTATTCATAACTCACTTTGGGTTTAGTGCAGTTGGTCTAGCACAGTGTCGGGTTAGCACACAATCAATAACTGTTAGGTTTGTTTTTTGAGCAGCGTGCTCCATAGAAGTCTATGGGGATAAGAAGTTAGTGTGGTCGCAGTTTCCGAAGTCCTGAGGTTATCGTGTGTTGGTCTTTCACTTGTGCGCTAACTTTTTACTTTCAACTTGTAATATGTGCAATTAGCGCAAGAGCAAAAAAGTAATGTAATCTGGACCTATTATGGAGGGTAAAATAGACCTGTGCAGCAATTCTAAAGCATTTTATTATTGCTCATGTAATAAGAGGAAGGTATCATTACTTGCAAATTGCATTAAACTGCAGATAACACTTTAGTGATCTGACCCAGTTTTGACCTCAGCAGCCTCTAATCTTTGCTTACGGCTATCTGACTTTCCACCAGTTTAATCCGCTTATATAGAAGCCTTATGACAAAGGAAGTCAGCAATGAGTGTCATAAACTGAACAATTTGTTATCTGTTGCTGATGGCTCAGAAAGTCTCACAGAGAGAAAAAGCTTTTCCCGTAAGTGTGACACATGTGGTACAATAGGGTGTGTAAGTCCAGCCCGGAGGGGAGATTATCTAGACCAAACCAGACTGTTGTGGTCTGGGAGCCATTATACACAAAATGCGAGACCGAGCAAAGCACAAATGTATCTATCTGGCAATAATTCTCTCCTACTGAAAGACCTGCAGCCCCGGGAATTAAAATATGTAGCACACAACTACATAAATATGTCTTCATGTTTACACCAGAAGATTAACTTGTAACGTATATGTAGCACACAACTACTTAAATATATCTTCATGTATACACCAGAAGATTAACTTGGAACATATATGTAGCACACAACTACATAAATATGTCTTCATGTATACACCAGAGGACTAACTTGTAACATATATGTAGCACACAACTACATAAATATGTCTTCATGTATACACCAGAAGATTAACTTGTAACGTATATGTAGTACACAACTACATAAATATGTCTTCATGTATACACCAGAAGATTAACTTGTAACGTATATGTAGCACACAACTACTTAAATATATCTTCATGTATACACCAGAAGATTAACTTGTAACATATATGTAGCACACAACTACATAAATATGTCTTCATGTATACACCAGAAGACTAACTTGTAACATATATGTAGCACACAACTACATAAATATGTCTTCATGTATACACCAGAGGACTAACTTGTAACATATATGTAGCACACAACTACATAAATATGTCTTCATGTATACACCAGAAGATTAACTTGTAACGTATATGTAGTACACAACTACATAAATATGTCTTCATATATACACCAGAAGATTAACTTGTTATGTATATGTAGCACACAACTACATAAATATGTCTTCATGTATACACCAGAAGATTAACTTGTAACGTATATGTAGCACACAACTACATAAATATGTCTTCATGTATACACCAGAAGACTAACTTGTAACGTATATGTAGCACACAACTACATAAATATGTCTTCATGTATATACCAGAAGACTAACTTGTAACGTATATGTAGCACACAACTACATAAATATGTCTTCATGTATACACCAGAAGATTAACTTGTAACGTATATGTAGCACACAACTACATAAATATGTCTTCATGTATACACCAGAAGACTAACTTGTAACGTATATGTAGCACACAACTACATAAATATGTCTTCATGTATACACCAGAAGATTAACTTGTAACGTATATGTAGCACACAACTACATAAATATGTCTTCATGTATACACCAGAAGACTAACTTGTAACGTATATGTAGCACACAACTACATAAATATGTCTTCATGTATACACCAGAAGATTAACTTGTAACGTATATGTAGCACACAACTACATAAATATGTCTTCATGTATACACCAGAAGACTAACTTGTAACGTATATGTAGCACACAACTACATAAATATGTCTTCATGTATACACCAGAAGATTAACTTGTAACGTATATGTAGTACACAACTACATAAATATGTCTTCATGTATACACCAGAAGACTAACTTGTAACGTATATGTAGCACACAACTACATAAATATGTCTTCATGTATACACCAGAAGATTAACTTGTAACGTATATGTAGCACACATCTAAAAATATGTCTTCATGTATACACCAGAAGATTAACTTGTAACGTATATGTAGCACACAAATACATAAATATGTCTTCATGTATACACCAGAAGATTAACTTGTAACGTATATGTAGTACACAACTGCATAAAATATGTCTTCATGTATACACCAGAAGACTAACTTGTAACGTATATGTAGTACACAACTGCATAAATATGTCTTCATGTATACACCAGAAGACTAACTTGTAACGTATATGTAGCACACAACTACATAAATATGTCTTCATGTATACACCAGAAGATTAACTTGTAACGTATATGTAGCACACATCTAAAAATATGTCTTCATGTATACACCAGAAGATTAACTTGTAACGTATATGTAGCACACAAATACATAAATATGTCTTCATGTATACACCAGAAGATTAACTTGTAACGTATATGTAGTACACAACTGCATAAAATATGTCTTCATGTATACACCAGAAGACTAACTTGTAACGTATATGTAGCACACAACTACATAAATATGTCTTCATGTATACACCAGAAGACTAACTTGTAACATATATGTAGCACACAACTACATAAATATGTCTTCATGTATACACCAGAAGACTAACTTGTAACGTTTATGTAGCACACAACTACATAAATATGTCTTCATGTATACACCAGAAGATTAACTTGTAACGTATATGTAGTACACAACTGCATTAATATGTATTCATGTATACACCAGAAGATTAACTTGTAACGTATATGTAGTACACAACTACATAAATATGTCTTCATGTATACACCAGAAGACTAACTTGTAACGTCTTTGTAGCACACAACTACATAAATATGTCTTCATGTATACACCAGAAGACTAACTTGTAACGTATATGTAGCACACAACTACGTAAATATGTCTTCATGTATACACCAGAAGATTAACTTGTAACGTATATGTAGCACACAACTACATAAATATGTCTTCATGTATACACCAGAAGATTAACTTGTAACGTATATGTAGCACACAAATACATAAATATGTCTTCATGTATACACCAGAAGATTAACTTGTAACGTATATGTAGTACACAACTACATAAATATGTCTTCATGTATACACCAGAAGACTAACTTGTAACGTCTTTGTAGCACACAACTACATAAATATGTCTTCATGTATACACCAGAAGACTAACTTGTAACGTATATGTAGCACACAACTACGTAAATATGTCTTCATGTATACACCAGAAGATTAACTTGTAACGTATATGTAGCACACAACTACATAAATATGTCTTCATGTATACACCAGAAGATTAACTTGTAACGTATATGTAGCACACAAATACATAAATATGTCTTCATGTATACACCAGAAGATTAACTTGTAACGTATATGTAGTACACAACTACATAAATATGTCTTCATGTATACACCAGAAGACTAACTTGTAACGTCTTTGTAGCACACAACTACATAAATTTGTCTTCATGTATACACCAGAAGACTAACTTGTAACGTATATGTAGCACACAACTACATAAATATGTCTTCATGTATACACCAGAAGATTAACTTGTAACGTATATGTAGCACACAACTACATAAATATGTCTTCATGTATACACCAGAAGATTAACTTGTAACGTATATGTAGTACACAACTGCATAAAATATGTCTTCATGTATACACCAGAAGATTAACTTGTAACGTATATGTAGTACACAACTACATAAAATATGTCTTCATGTATACACCAGAAGATTAACTTGTAACGTATATGTAGCACACAAATACATAAATATGTCTTCATGTATACACCAGAAGATTAACTTGTAACGTATATGTAGTACACAACTACATAAATATGTCTTCATGTATACACCAGAAGATTAACTTGTAACGTATATGTAGCACACAAATACATAAATATGTCTTCATGTATACACCAGAAGATTAACTTGTAACGTATATGTAGTACACAACTACATAAATATGTCTTCATGTATACACCAGAAGATTAACCTGTAACGTATATGTAGTACAGAACTACATAAATATGCCCCCTTGCGTGCACCTGTTAGTAATAGGTGTGCTTGATACACTTGAACTCAATAATTAATAGAAGTGTCAACATACTTTTGGCAATTTAGTGCATATGTCATTATGTACCTTTATATAGCACACTAGAGAATGTTGGTGCTTTTATTATTGTCAAGTAGCGTGAAATGTCCGCCACACATTGATAAATGCTGACAGCAAACGCTGTCAGCATTTATCATTGCACCAGCAGTTTTTGGGAACTGCTGGTGCAATGCCGCCCCCCACAGATTTGCAGCCAATTGGCCACTAGCAGGTGGTGTCAATCAACCTGATCGTATTTGATCGGGTTGTTTTCTGTCCGCGGGCCTCAGAGCAGGCAGACAAGTTATAGAGCAGCGGTCTTAAGACCGCTGCTTCTGCTTTGTAACTTCTTTTTCCGGCGAGTCTGAATGCTCACCGGAAACAAGGGGCATCAAGCTCCATACGGAACTTGATGAATATGCCCCCAGGGGCATATTTTGGCCTCGGCAAACAGGGCACTTGCCTAGGGCGGGAGATTGGGAGGGGGCAGCACTTTTTTGTGGCTATATTTGTAAGAAGCTTACAGTTATTTTAGAAGGATTGTGCAGGTAAATAAAGGGTGATTTTGTCCAAAGAACTTACATTCTAGGGGCTATAATACAGTTTAGAGGGAGCTCTGAACCTTTTATTTATTCAACTAGCTATTTTTTTTAGTTCTGTTGACTTTTAGCACCCAGTATTGTGTTTGGGGAAGTATTGTTTCAAGTAAGTCTGTGTTTGGGGGGTTTATGTATATTGTAGCAATAGATGTGTGTGTGTTTGTGTGTATTTTTCTGTGTGTGTGTGTATTCAGTGGGTATTGAAAAGAATCACATTTTGTTGCTTTGCAGCCTGAAATGAAGACAGCCACAGTTTTTGTTTATCCAGTTGTGATTGCTCAGTGCAACTTATAACATCCAAGTGAAATATATAACAGTAACATGTGAGGCAAAAATAAAGACAATGCAAAAACAGAATCACTGAGTTGTGTCAGTATTGTGTCAGTATTTTGTTGAACCACTGTTTGCTTTAATTACAGCCTTTAGTCTGTTGGGATTTGTCTCTACTAACTTTGTACATCTAGACTGTGCAACATTTGCCCACTCTTCTTTTGTTTGTGGACTGCAGTCTTCAATTCTTGTCACAGATATTCAATGGGGTTTAAGTCTGGGCTCTGACTAGGCCATGCAAGGACAATTACCTTTTTCTCCTTCAATCACTGTGTGGTCATTTTTGCTGGGTGCTATAGAGCATTGTCATGTTGGAAGATAAACCTTCTTCCTATTGACAACTTCCTGGCAGAGGGCAGTAGATTTTCCTCAAGAATTTGATGGTATTTTGCCCCATACATTATTCCTTCTATCCTGAAAAGTGCTCCAGTGCCTGCTGCAGAGAAACACCCCCATAACAGGATATTACCACCTCCATGCTTTACTGTAGGTATGGTGTTATTTGGATGGTGAGCTGTTTGGTGTTGAGGCCAAATAATTACATTTTAGTCTCATCTGACCATAATACCTTTTTTTCATTTGGCCTCAGAATCTCCTAGGTGTGTTACGGCAAAGCTCAGTCATGACTGCATGTGGCCTTCTTGAGGAGTGGTTTTTTTCTTGCAACCCTTCCATACAAGCCCCATTTCTGGAGAATTAGTGATATTGTTGTCACAAGCACACAATGACTACTCTTTGTCATAAATTTCTGTGACTGCTTCAGAGTTGCTGTGGGCTCTTGGTAGCCTCTCTGACCAGTTTCCTCCTGACTCTTTCATCCAGTTTGGAGTGACTTCCTGATCCATATAGGATCTATGTTGTACCAAATACCTTCCACTTCCTGATAATGGACTTCCCTGTTCTACTAGGCATTGATAAAGCCTTTGATATTTTCTTGTATCCATCTCCTGATTTGTGCCTATCCATTGCTGATATTTAGAGTCAGGCAGGAAAGGGTCTACCGCTCACTTTCTTTCCGCGACTCGAGGCTACCGCAGATCCCCTTACGTCAATTGCGTATCCTATCTTTTCTATGGGATTTGCCTAACGCTGGTATTACGAGTCTTGGAAGAAGTGAGCGGTAGAGTCTCTACCGACAAGACTCCTACCGTCAAAAAAAGTCAGTAGTTAAGAGTTTTATGGGCTAACACGGGAACATAAAGCTCTTAACTACTGTGCTATAAAGTACACTAACACCCATAAACTACCTATGAACCCCTAAACCGAGGCCCCCCCACATCGCAAACCCTATAATAATTTTTTTTAACCCCTAATCTGCCGCTCCGGACACCGCCGCAACCTACATTATAGCTATGAACCCCTAATCTGCTGCCCCTAACATCGCCGACACCTATATTATATTTATTACCCCCTAATCTGCCCCCCCCCAACATCGCCGCCACCTACTTACACTTATTAACCCCTAATCTGCCGACCGGACCTCGCCTCCACTATAATAAATGTATTAACCCCTAAACCGCCGCACTCCCGCCTCGCAAACACTATAATACATTTTATTAACCCCTAGTCTGCCCTCCCTAACATCGCCACCACCTACCTACAATTAGTAACCCCTAATCTGCCGGCCCCAACATCGCCACTAATATAATAAAGTTATTAACCCCTAAAACTAAGTCTAACACTAACCCTAACACCCCCCTAACTTAAATATAATTTAAATTAAACTAAATTTACTATAATTAAATAAATTAATCCTATTTAAAAACTAATTACTTACCTATAAAATAAACCCTAATATAGCTACAATATACCTAATAGTTACATTGTAGCTATTTTAGTTGATCCAATCAGCCAATCGGATTAACCTTGCATTCTATTGGCTGATCGGAACAGGTAATTTTGTAATTATTTTAACTAGGTAGCTATTAAATAGTTATTAACGATTTAATAGCTATTGTACCTAGCTAAAATAAATACAAAGTTGCCTTTAAAATAAAAATAAATCCTAAAATAGCTACAATGTAACTATTAGTTATATTGTAGCTATATTAGGGTTTATTTTATAGGTAAGTAATTAGTTTTAAATAGGATTAATTTATTTAATTATAGTAAATTTAGTTTGTTTAATTTAAATTATATTTAACTTAGGGGGGTGTTAGGGTTAGGGTTAGACTTAGGTTTAGGGGTTAATAACTTTATTATAGTAGCGGCGACGTTGGGGGCGTGAGATTAGGGGTTAATAATTGTAGGTAGGTGGCAGCGATGTTAGGAGGGCAGATTAGGGGTTAATACAATTTATTGTAGTGTTTGCAAGGGGGGAGTGCGGCGGTTTAGGGGTTAATACATTTATTATAGTGGCGGCGAGGTCCGGTCGACAGATTAGGGGTCAATAAGTGTAGGTAGGTTGCGGCGACGTTGGGGGGGCAGATTAGGGGGTAATAAATATAATATAGGTGTCGGCGATGTTAGGGGCAGCAGATTAGGGGTTCATAGCGATAATGTAGGTTGTGGCGGTGTCCGTAGCGGCAGATTAGGGGTTAATAATAAAATGCAGGTGTCAGCGATAGTGGGGACGGCAGATTAGGGGTTAATAAGTGTAAGGTTAGGGGTGTTTAGACTCGGGGTTCATGTTAGTGTGTTAGGTGTAGACTTAGAGAGTGTTTTCCCATAGGAAACAATGGGGCTGCGTTAGGAGCTGAACGCTGCTTTTTTGCAGCCAGCTCAGCCCCATTGTTTCTTATGGGGATATCGTGCACGAGCACATTTTTCCAGCTTACTGCTACCGTAAGCAGCGCTGGTATTGAGGGTTGAAGTAGAGCTAAATTATGCTCAACGCTCCCTTTTCTGAGGCTAACGCAGCCATTCAGACAACTCTAAATACCAGCGTTGTCTTAAGGGTGCGCTGGGAAAAAAAGGAGCGTTAGCACCGCGGGTCTTTACCGACAAAACTCTAAATCTAGGCGTATGTCTTTATTTCAGGCTGCAAAGCAACAAAATGTGATTATTTTCAAGGGAGGTAATTATTTTCAATACATACACAATGAAATAGTGGCGCTTACCAGTCTTGGGGATCCGTGTAGGGTGAGCAGCGTGTCTTCAGCTCCTCCAGCGCTTCCGGTATGGGAGCCCAGCAGGAGCACCTCCGTCCAAGGTGCAAAGTCTCACAGGAACAAACAAACACCTTTGGACTTCCCACCACACCAGAAAACAGGCAAACAGATGCGCAGCAGGGGTAACGTAAAACCACTTTTTATTTGGGATACATCTAAAAAAAACGTAGCTCAAAAATGACAATCCGTGGTCACAGAATGGCAACTGCAGACATGTTTCGTATGGCTCCACCACACTTGATCACTGCTGGTTTTTGCCATTACTGGGACCCTATATAAAGGATACAACACCTGTAATTAATCAATTTTAAAACACTTAACCCCTTCATGTCTTATCATTTTAGGAATGCAATTAAAAACCATTAAAAACAGAAAAGCATACTTAGTAGTTTACTGAAACTCAAGATAACTGTCTGAGGTTGCTATGGCTAGCATACTAAGGCGAAGTTTTAGAGGGGTAGAATATTCATATTATGCCCTACTTACTTGTACTTTATGTAAAATACATTATCTAGCCTAAATAAATAGGTTTACATCACTTTCTTTGTTTAACCCTAAGGGGGTTCTGGTGTTCAATAAAAAGATCCACTGGGCCTCCTTATAATCCAATTTGTATATCCTGTCCCCTCCTCTCTTATGAGGTTGGACTTGGTCAATTGCCTGAATGGACAATAATGATACATCTCCTGAATGTGTAATGAATGTGTAAATTTAAAATGTTTCGATACCGGTGTAAGGGTATCAGGATCTTCAATATCCCTTACGTGCTCTAAGGACCTATCTCTCAAAAGGCACTTTTTTACCAACATATTGTATTTGGCACCCCTTGCAGGTGAGGAGATAAATGACATGATTAGATTTATAATTTAGTCTGAATCTGATGTCATAAGTACGTTTGAATGTCGTAGAAGTTAACACCCTCTACTTCATGACTACAGGTTTTACATCTCTGGGCCTTACATTTGTAGAAACCTACTCTGTTTGGAAGCCAGGTTCTGGGGTTCACAGTTGGTAGATCAGAGGGTGCTACCACTGTATGTGTATATATGTGAGTGTGTGTGTGTGTTTGTGCATGTGTGTGTGTATGTGTATAACTCTGAGTGTGTATGTGACTGTGAGTGAACGTTTATTTTGTATATGCCATAAAAAATCCCCATTACTCCCTGACCAAAAAATATTATGGACAAAAAATGCCTTAAAGTGTGTGTGTGGGGGGGAGATAGGGGGCCCATATAATTTTGAGTGCCTGGGACAGCACAAACTCTAAATACACCACAAGTTAGTTCATTTTTGTCCTACATGATCTGCCCTGGTCAACTGTAAGTGCTTTTACTGGGAAGTGTCTAGGAGAAATAAAAGCCCAGAAATTAAAGGGACAGTCTACACCAGATTCTTTTTTGTTTTAAATGGTAAATAATCCCTTTATTACCCATTCCCTAAATTTTCATAACCAGCACAGTTATATTAATATACTTTTTACCGCTTTGATTATCTTGTGTCTAAACCTCTACAGACTGCCCCCTTATTTAAGTTTTTTTTTGACAGACTTGCATTTTATCCAATCAGTGCTGGCTTCTAGGTAACTCCATGTGCCTGAGCACAGAGTTATCTATATGACACACGTGAACTAACACCCTCTAGTGGTGAAAAACTGTCAACATGCATTCATAAAATAGGCAGCCTTCAAGGTCTAAGAAATTAGCATAGGAACCTCCTAAGTTTAGCTTTTAACTAGGAATACCAAGAGAACAAAGCAAAATTGGTAATAAAAGTAAATTGGAAAGTTGTTTAAAATTACATGCCCTATCTGAATCATGAAAGTTTACTTTGGACTAGACTGTCACTTTAACCCCTTAACGACTGAGGACGTGCAGGGTACGTCCTCAGAAAAAACATAATTTATGTAAGAACTTACCTGATAAATTCATTTCTTTCATATTAGCAAGAGTCCATGAGCTAGTGACGTATGGGATATACATTCCTACCAGGAGGGGCAAAGTTTCCCAAACCTCAAAATGCCTATAAATACACCCCTCACCACACCCACAATTCAGTTTAACGAATAGCCAAGAAGTGGGGTGATAAAAAAGTGCAAAAGCATATAAAATAAGGAATTGGAATAATTGTGCTTTATACAAAAATCCTAACCACCACAAAAAAAGGACGGGCCTCATGGACTCTTGCTAATATGAAAGAAATGAATTTATCAGGTAAGTTCTTACATAAATTATGTTTTCTTTCATGTAATTAGCAAGAGTCCATGAGCTAGTGACGTATGGGATAATGATTACCCAAGATGTGGATCTTTCCACACAAGAGTCACTAGAGAGGGAGGGATAAAATAAAGACAGCCAATTCCTGCTGAAAATAATCCACACCCAAAATAAAGTTTAATGAAAAACATAAGCAGAAGATTCAAACTGAAACCGCTGCCTGAAGTACTTTTCTACCAAAAACTGCTTCAGAAGAAGAAAATACATAAAAATGGTAGAATTTAGTAAAAGTATGCAAAGAGGACCAAGTTGCTGCTTTGCAAATCTGATCAATCGAAGCTTCATTCCTAAACGCCCAGGAAGTAGAAACTGACCTAGTAGAATGAGCTGTAATCCTTTGAGGCGGAGTTTTACCCGACTCAACATAGGCAAGATGAATTAAAGATTTCAACCAAGATGCCAAAGAAATGGCAGAAGCTTTCTGGCCTTTTCTAGAACCGGAAAAGATAACAAATAGACTAGAAGTATTACGGAAAGACTTAGTAGCTTCAACATAATATTTCAAAGCTCTAACAACATCCAAAGAATGCAACGATTTCTCCTTAGAATTCTTAGGATTAGGACATAATGAAGGAACCACAATTTCTCTACTAATGTTGTTGGAATTCACAACTTTAGGTAAAAAATCAAAAGAAGTTCGCAACACCGCCTTATCCTGATGAAAAATCAGAAAAGGAGACTCACAAGAAAGAGCAGATAATTCAGAAACTCTTCAAGAGATTGCCAAAAGGAACAAAACTTTCCAAGAAAGTAATTTAATGTCCAATGAATGCATAGGTTCAAACGGAGGAGCTTGAAGAGCCCCCAGAACCAAATTCAAACTCCAAGGAGGAGAAATTGACTTAATGACAGGTTTTATATGAACCAAAGCTTGTACAAAACAATGAATATCAGGAAGAATAGCAATCTTTCTGTGAAAAAGAACAGAAAGAGCAGAGATTTGACCTTTCAAGGAACTTGCGGACAAACCCTTATCTAAACCATCCTGAAGAAACTGTAAAATTCTCGGTATTCTAAAAGAATGCCAAGAAAAATAATGAGAAAGACACCAAGAAATATAAGTCTTCCAGACTCTATAATATATCTCTCTAGATACAGATTTACGCGCCTGTAACATAGTATTAATCACAGAGTCAGAGAAACCTCTTTGACCAAGAATCAAGCGTTCAATCTCCATACCTTTAAATTTAAGGATTTTAGATCCCGATGGAAAAAAGGACCTTGTGACAGAAGGTCTGGTCTTAACGGAAGAGTCCACGGTTGGCAAGAGGCCATCCGGACCAGATCCGCATACCAAAACCTGTGAGGCCATGCCGGAGCTACCAGCAGAACAAACGAGCATTCCTTCAGAATCTTGGAGATTACTCTTGGAAGAAGAACTAGAGGCGGAAAGATATAGGCAGGATGATACTTCCAAGGAAGTGATAATGCATCCACTGCCTCCGCCTGAGGATCCCGGGATCTGGACAGATACCTGGGAAGTTTCTTGTTTAGATGAGACGCCATCAGATCTATTTCTGGAAGTTCCCACATTTGAACAATCTGAAGAAATACCTCTGGGTGAAGAGACCATTCGCCCGGATGCAACGTTTGGCGACTGAGATAATCTGCTTCCCAATTGTCTATACCTGGGATATGAACCGCAGAGATTAGACAGGAGCTGGATTCCGCCCAAACCAGAATTCGAGATACTTCTTTCATAGCCAGAGGACTGTGAGTCCCTCCTTGATGATTGATGTATGCCACAGTTGTGACATTGTCTGTCTGAAAACAAATGAACGATTCTCTCTTCAGAAGAGGCCAAGACTGAAGAGCTCTGAAAATTGCACGGAGTTCCAAAATATTGATCGGTAATCTCACCTCCTGAGATTCCCAAACTCCTTGTGCCGTCAGAGATCGCCACACAGCTCCCCAACCCGTGAGACTTGCATCTGTTGAAATTACAGTCCAGGTCGGAAGCACAAAAGAAGCCCCCTGAATTAAACGATGGTGATCTGTCCACCACGTTAGAGAGTGTCGTACAATCGGTTTTAAAGATATTATTTGAGATATCTTTGTGTAATCCTTGCACCATTGATTCAGCATACAGAGCTGTAGAGGTCGCATGTGAAAACGAGAAAAGGGGATCGCGTCCGATGCAGCAGTCATAAGACCTAAAATTTCCATGCATAAGGCTACCGAAGGGAATGATTGTGACTGAAGGTTTCGACAAGCTGAAATCAATTTTAGACGTCTCTTGTCTGTTAAAGACAGAGTCATGGACACTGAATCTATCTGGAAACCCAGAAAGGTCACCCTTGTCTGAGGAATCAATGAACTTTTTGGTAAATTGATCCTCCAACCATGATCTTGAAGAAACAACACAAGTCGATTCGTATGAGATTCTGCTAAATGTAAAGACTGAGCAAGTACCAAGATATCGTCCAAATAAGGAAATACCACAATACCCTGTTCTCTGATTACAGACAGAAGGGCACCGAGAACCTTTGTAAAAATTCTTGGAGCTGTAGCTAGGCCAAACGGCAGAGCCACAAACTGGTAATGCTTGTCCAGAAAAGAGAATCTCAGGAACTGATAATGATCTGGATGAATCGGAATATGCAGATATGCATCCTGTAAATCTATCGTGGACATATAATGCCCTTGCTGAACAAAAGGCAAGATAGTCCTTACAGTTACCATTTTGAACGTAGGTATCCTTACATAACGATTCAATATTTTTAGATCCAGAACTGGTCTGAAGGAATTCTCCTTCTTTGGTACAATGAAGAGATTTGAATAAAACCCCATCCCCTGTTCCGGAACTGGAACTGGCATAATTACTCCAGCCAACTCTAGATCTGAAACACAATTCAGAAATGCTTGAGCTTTCACTGGATTTACTGGGACATGGGAAAGAAAAAATCTCTTTGCAGGAGGTCTCATCTTGAAACCAATTCTGTACCCTTCTGAAACAATATTCTGAATCCAAAGATTGTGAACAGAATTGAACCAAATTTCTTTGAAAAAACGTAACCTGCCCCCTACCAGCTGAGCTGGAATGAGGGCCGCACCTTCATGTGGACTTAGAAGCAGGCTTTGCCTTTCTAGCAGGCTTGGATTTATTCCAGACTGGAGATGGTTTCCAAACTGAAACTGCTCCTGAGGATGAAGGATCAGGCTTTTGTTCTTTGTTGAAATGAAAGGAACGAAAACGATTATTAGCCCTGTTTTTACCCTTAGATTTTTTATCCTGTGGTAAAAAAGTTCCTTTCCCACCAGTAACAGTTGAGATAATAGAATCCAACTGAGAACCAAATAATTTGTTACCCTGGAAAGAAATGGAAAGTAGAGTTGATTTAGAAGCCATATCAGCATTCCAAGTCTTAAGCCATAAAGCTCTTCTAGCTAAAATAGCTAGAGACATAAACCTGACATCAACTCTAATAATATCAAAAATGGCATCACAGATAAAATTATTAGCATGCTGAAGAAGAATAATAATATTATGAGAATCATGATCTGTTACTTGTTGCGCTAAAGTTTCCAACCAAAAAGTTGAAGCTGCAGCAACATCAGCCAATGATATAGCAGGTCTAAGAAGATTACCTGAACACAGATAAGCTTTTCTTAGAAAGGATTCAATTTTCCTATCTAAAGGATCCTTAAATGAAGTACCATCTGACGTAGGAATAGTAGTACGTTTAGCAAATAGCCCCATCAACTCTAGGGATTTTGTCCCAAAATTCTAATCTGTCAGACGGCACAGGATATAATCGCTTAAAACGTTTAGAAGGAGTAAATGAATTACCCAATTTATCCCATTCTTTGGAAATTACTTCAGAAATAGCATTAGGAACAGGAAAAACTTCTGGAATAACCACAGGAGATTTAAATACCTTATCTAAACGTTTAGAATTAATATCAAGAGGACCAGAATCCTCTATTTCTAAAGCAATTAGTACTTCTTTAAGTAAAGAACGAATAAATTCCATTTTAAATAAAAATGAAGATTTATCAGCATCAATCTCTGAGACAGAATCCTCTGAACCAGAAGAATCATCAGAATCAGAATGATGATGTTCATTTAAAAATTCATCTGTAGGGAGAGAAGTTTTAAAAGATTTTTTATGTTTACTAGAAGGAGAAATAACAGACATAGCCTTCTTGATGGATTCAGAAACAAAATCTCTTATGTTATCAGGAACATTCTGCACCTTAGATGGTACTTTACTAAAGGAAATATTATCTGCATTAACAAGTTTGTCATGACAATTAATACAAACAACAGCCGGAGGAATAGCTACCAAAAGTTTACAGCAGATACACTTAGCTTTGGTAGGTCCAGCACTAGACAGCGATTTTCCTGAAGTATCTTCTGACTCAGATGCAACGTGAGACATCTTGCAATATGTAATAGAAAAAACAACATATAAAGCAAAATTGATCAAATTCCTTAAATTACAGTTTCAGGAATGGGAAAAAATGCCAAAGAACAAGCTTCTAGCAACCAGAAGCAATGAAAAATGAGACTTAAATAATGTGGAGACAAAAGCGACGCCCATATTTTTTTAGCGCCAAATTAAGACGCCCACATTATTTGGCGCCTAAATGCTTTTGGCGCCAAAAATGACGCCACTTCCGGAACGCCGACATTTTTGGCGCAAAATAACGTCAAAAAATGACGCAACTTCCGGCGACACGTATGACGCCGGAAACGGAAAAGATTTTTTGCGCCAAAAAAGTCAGCGCCAAGAATGATGCAATAAAATGAAGCATTTTCAGCCCCCGCGAGCCTAACAGCCCACAGGGAAAAAAGAGTCAAATTTTTGAAGGTAAGAAAAAATGATTAATTCAAGTGCATTATCCCAAATATGAAACTGACTGTCTGAAAATAAGGAATGTTGAACATTCTGAGTCAAGGCAAATAAATGTTTGAATACATATATTTAGAACTTTATAAACAAAGTGCCCAACCATAGCTTAGAGTGTCACAGAAAATAAGATTTACTTACCCCAGGACACTCATCTACATGTTTGTAGAAAGCCAAACCAGTACTGAAACCAGAATCAGTGGAGGTAATGGTATATAAATAAGAGTATATCGTCGATCTGAAAAGGGAGGTAAGAGATGAATCTCTACGACCGATAACAGAGAACCTATGAAATAGACCCCGTAGAAGGAGATCACTGCATTCAAATAGGCAATACTCTCCTCACATCCCTCTGACATTCACTGCACGCTGAGAGGAAAACCGGGCTCCAACTTGCTGCGGAGCGCATATCAACGTAGAATCTAGCACAAACTTACTTCACCACCTCCATAGGAGGCAAAGTTTGTAAAACTGAATTGTGGGTGTGGTGAGGGGTGTATTTATAGGCATTTTGAGGTTTGGGAAACTTTGCCCCTCCTGGTAGGAATGTATATCCCATACGTCACTAGCTCATGGACTCTTGCTAATTACATGAAAGAAAAGGCAGTTAACGCCTGAGAACGTACCCTGCACGTCCTCAGTGTGGAAAGCAGCTGGAAGCGATCCTGCTCGCTTCCAGATGCTTTCCGGTTATTGCAGTGATGCCTCGATATGGAGGCATCCTGCAATAACCTTTTTAAGTCATCTGGTGCAGAGAGAGCCACTCTGTGGCCCTCTCTGCACCGGAGATCGGTGGCTCCCTGCGTTGGTGGGTGGGAGCCGGACCGGGAGGCGGGTGGCGGCCATCGATGGCCCTGTTGATGTGAAGGGGGGCGGGATCGTGGGCGGGGGTGGCTGGGGGCGCGCACGTGCACGGGAGGGTGGGGGCGGGAGCGTGCACGGGGAGGGAGCGGGTGGGAACCGCTACACTACAGAAAATGTGGAAATAAAAAATATAAAAAAATGTCAAAATAAAAAAAAAAACGATCAGCAAGGTGGTGGGGGTTTGTCTGTGTGTGTGGGGGGGGGGGGGAAGCTACACTACAGAAAAAAAAACCCAAACAAAAAAAAAGCACTTTTTATTGTAAACTGGGTACTGGCAGACAGCTGCCAGTACCCAAGATGGCCCCCAATAAGGCAGAGGGGAGGGTTAGAGAGCGGTTTTGGGGGGGATCAGGGAGGTTGGGGGCTAAGGGGGGGATCCTACACAGTAGCATATGTAAATATGCTAAAAAAAAATCATTTTTTTTTAAAACCCTTTTATTTTAGTACTGGCAGACTTTCTGCCAGTACTTAAGATGGCGGGGACAATTGTGGGGTGGGGGAGGGAAGGGAGCTGTTTGGGAGGGATCAGGGGGTGGGATGTGTCAGATGGGAGGCTGATCTCTACACTAAAGCTAAAATTAACCCTGCAAGCTCACTACAAACTCCCTAATTAACCCTTTCACTGCTAGCCATAATACACGTGTGAGGCGCAACAGGATTTAGTGGCCTTCTAATTACCAGAAAGCAACGCCAAAGTCATATATGTCTGCTATTTCTGAACAAAGGGGATCCCAGACAAGCATTTACAACCATTTGTGCCATAATTGCACAAGCTGTTTGTAAATGATTTCAGTGAGAAACCTAAAATTGTGAAAAATTTTATGTTTTTTTTAATTTGATCGCATTTGGCGGTGAAATGGTGGCATGAAATATACCAAAATGTGCCTAGATCAATACTTGGGGTTGTCTACTACACTACACTAAAGCTAAAATTAACCCTACAAGCTCCCTAAAAGCTCCCTAATTAACCCCTTAACTGCTGGGCATGATACACTTGTGGTGCGCAGTGGCATTTAGCGGCCTTCTAATTACCAAAAAGCAACGCCAAAGCCATATATGTGTGCTATTTCTGAACAAAGGGGATCCCAGACAAGAATTTACAACCATTTATGCCATAATTGCACAAGCTGTTTGTAAATAATTTCAGTGAGAAACCGAAAGTTTGTGAAAAAATTTGTGAAAAAGTGAACGATATTTTGTATTTGATCGCATTTGGCGGTGAAATGGTGGTATGAAATATACCAAAATTGGCCTAGATCAATACTTTGGGATGTCTACTAAAAAAAAATATATACATGTCAAGGGATATTCAGGGATTCCTGAAAGATATCAGTGTTCTAATGTAACTAGCGCTAATTTTGGAAAAAAATGGTTTGGAAATAGCAAAGTGCTACTTGTATTTATGGCCCTATAACTTGCAAAAAAGCAAAGGACATGTAAACATTGGGTATTTCTAAACTCAGGACAAAATTTAGAAACTATTTAGCATGGGTGTTTTTTGGTGGTTTTAGATATGTAACAGATTTTGGGGGTCAAAGTTAGAAAAAGTGTGTTTTTTTTCCATTTTTCCTCATATTTTATCATTTTTTTTATAGTAAATTATAAGATATGATGAAAATAATGGTATCTTTAGAAAGTCCATTTAATGGCAAGAAAAACGGTATATAATATGTGTGGGTACAGCAAATGAGTAAGAAGAAAATTACAGCTAAACACAAACACCGCAAAAATGTAAAAATAGCCTTGGTCCCAAACGGACAGAAAATGGAAAAGTGCTGTGGTCATTAAGGGGTTAAGTTCTAGACCAAGCAAATTCCCAGAATGGGGCTGCTGTAAAAATCCCATAGAAATCGCCTAATATCTCTTCCATCACTCACTCCAGAGTCCAAACTGCCCCAGTTACTCACCGTATTTCTCTTCAAACTGCTTCAAATGTCTGGCGAGACATTTTTTTTTCAGTCTTTCCACTGAGTTCTAGGTCTAATCAGCCCATTCTTATTTCAATTAATCTTGTTCCTCTTTCAATCACTCTGTTTCCTCTTTATACAATCCTTTTTCAAGCAATTTGCTTCTTCTGACCATTTGAGGTCCTTTTCTAACCAAACTATTTGTTTTACAGTAAATTTATTTTCTACTCAAATTTTCCTGGTTCATTTTTCCAGTTACTTTTGATATTCTTGAAACAAACCAACATTCTGTTCCAATTTCTCAGTTCCCTCTTCAAAATACCAACTTTCACTTCCACCTATTGAGTTAACTGGGTTTGCTTTCCAGCTACTATAATGCAGTATAGTAGGTGCTGATGTGGCTTAAAGTTGTCTGCTTCCCATGAAAATAGTTCACAGAATGTAACTGGATTTAATATCTTGGAGTATGGGGCAGAATATAGCAGTGATACTCTGCAGATGAGTAACCAGTTTGAGCAAAGGCTATCAGTTAAACACTGGGGTAACAACATTTTATAAATTATATTAACATATGGCTAGATTACGACTCGAGTTGTGCATTTAGGTAAAAAAAGCAGCATTAAGAGGTCTTAACGCTGCTTTATCACTACCGCTGGTATTACGAGTCTTGCAGGTATAGGTGCACTGCACACTTCTTTGGCCTTACCGCAAAACGACTTACGTAAACTTCGTAAAGTCTTTTTTCTATGGGACTTCCATAGCGCCGGTATTACGAGTCTGTCCTGGGAGGCCAAAAAGGGAGCGGTATACCCTATTCCGCAAAGATTCCTAATGCATTCTAAAGTCACTAGTTATGAGTTTTACACTACAACGCCATAGCATAAAACTCATAACTAAAGTGCTAAAAAGTACACTAACAGCCAAAAACGACCTATT
Organism: Bombina bombina; assembly: GCF_027579735.1. Lineage (NCBI taxonomy): Eukaryota > Metazoa > Chordata > Amphibia > Anura > Bombinatoridae > Bombina > Bombina bombina. The sequence goes on from NC_069504.1 coordinate 25,798,309, forward strand.
AACCCCTAAACCGAGGCAAACCACATCGCAAACACTATAATAAAATGTTTAACCCCTAATCTGCCGCTCCGGACATCGCTATAATAAACATATTAACCCCTTCTGCCCGTCTGGAGGACCACTTCTGCCGGCTTCCTTTGAGGACATCTTGCCGCTTGGATGAAGACTTTTCCCGGTAAGTGAATCTTTGGGGGTTAGTGTTGGGATTTTTTAAGGGTGTATTGGGTGGTTTTATATTATAGGTTAGGGCTTTGGGCAGCATTAGAGCTAAATGCCCTTTTAAGGGCAATGCCATCCAAATCCCCTTTTCAGGGCAATGGGGAGCTTAGTTTTTTTTAGTTAGGCTTATATTTGGGGGGTTGTTTGTGTGGGTGGTGGGTTTTACTGTTGGGGGGGTATTTGTATTTTTTTACAGGTAAGAGAGTCGATTTCTTTGTGGCAATGCCCCACAAAAGGCCATTTTAAGGGCTATTGGTAGTTTAGTTTAGGCTAGGGTTTTTTTTATTTTGGGTGGGCTTTTTTTATTTTGATAGGGCTATTAGATTAGGTGTAATTAGTTTAAAGATCTGTAATTTTTTATTTTCTGTAATTGTGCTGTTTGTTTTTTTTTAGCTAATATAATTTAATTTATTTAATTGTATTTAATGTAGGGAATTTATTTAATTATAGTGTAGTGTTAGGTGTTATTGTAACTTAGGTTAGGTTTTATTTTACAGGTAAATTTGTATTTATTTTAGCTAGGTAGTTATTAAATAGTTGATAACATACCCAGGACATACTTGAAAACGAGAGAAATCTCGTAAAATATTTTATAAATAAAATAAAATAATAACTATTCTACTTAGTTAAAATAAATACAAACTTGCCTGTAAATTAAAAATAAACCCTAAGGCCTAGATTTGGAGTTTGGCGGTAGCCGTGAAAACCAGCGTTAGAGGCTCCTAACGCTGGTTTTAGGCTACCGCCGGTATTTGGAGTCACTCAAAATAGGGTCTAACGCTCACTTTCCAGCCGCGACTTTTCCATACCGCAGATCCCCTTACGTCAATTGCGTATCTTATCTTTTCAATGGGATTTTTATAACTCCGGTATTTAGAGTCGTTTCTGAAGTGAGCGTTAGACATCTAACGACAAAACTCCAGCCGCAGGAAAAAAGTCAGTAGTTAAGAGCTTTCTGGGCTAACGCCGGTTTATAAAGCTCTTAACTACTGTGCTCTAAAGTACACTAACACCCATAAACTACCTATGTACCCCTAAACCGAGGTCCCCCCACATCGCCGACACTCGGAAAAAAATTTTTAACCTCTAATCTGCTGACCGCCACCTACGTTATACTTATGTACCCCTAATCTGCTGCCCCTAACACCGCCGACCCCTGTATTATATTTATTAACCCCTAACCTGCCCCCACAACGTCGCCTCCACCTGCCTACACTTATTAACCCCTAATCTGCCGACCGAATCTCGCCGCTATTCTAATAAATGGATTAACCCCTAAAGCTAAGTCTAACCCTAATACTAACACCCCCCTAAGTTAAATATAATTTAAATCTAACGAAATTAATTAACTCTTATTAAATAATTTATTCCAATTTAAAGCTAAATACTTAACTGTAAAATAAATCCTAATATAGCTACAATATAAATTATAATTATATTATAGCTATTTTAGGATTAATATTTATTTTACAGGTAACTTTGTATTTATTTTAACCATGTACAATAGCTATTAAATAGTTAAGAACTATTTAATAGCTAAAATAATTAAAATAATTACAAATTTACCTGTTAAAATAATCCTAACCTAAGTTACAGTTAAACCTAACACTAGACTATCAATAAATTAATTAAATAAACTACCTACAATTATCTACAATTAACCTAACACTACACTATCAATAAATTAATTAAATACAATTGCTACAAATAAATACAATTAAATAAACTAGCTAAAGTACAAAAAATAAAAAAGAACTAAGTTACAAAAAATAAAAAAATATTTACAAACATAAGAAAAATATTACAACAATTTTAAACTAATTACACCTACTCTAAGCCCCCTAATAAAATAACAAAGCCCCCCAAAATAAAAAAATGCCCTACCCTATTCTAAATTACTAAAGTTCAAAGCTCTTTTACCTTACCAGCCCTGAACAGGGCCCTTCGCGGGGCATGCCCCAAGAAATTCAGCTCTTTTGCCTGTAAAAAAAAACATACAATACCCAAGCCCCCCAACATTACAACCCACCACCCACATACCCCTAATCTAACCCAAACCCCCCTTAAATAAACCTAACACTAAGCCCCTGAAGATCATCCTACCTTGTCTTCACCTCACCGGGTATCACACCGATCCGTCCAGAAGAGCTCCTCCGATGTCCTGATCCAAGCCCAAGCGGGGGGCTGAAGAGGTTCATGATCCGGCTGAAGTCTTCACCCAAGCGGGGCAGAAGAGGTCTTCCATACGATTGAAGTCTTCATCCAAGCGGCATCCATCCGGAGCGAAGCGGCAGCATCCTGAAGACCTCCACCGCGGAACATCCATCCTGGCCGACGACTGAACGACGAATGACGGTTCCTTTAAATGACGTCATCCAAGATGGCGTCCCTCGAATTCCGATTGGCTGATAGGATTCTATCAGCCAATCGGAATTAAGGTAGGAATATTCTGATTGGCTGATGGAATCAGCCAATCAGAATCAAGTTCAATCCGATTGGCTGATCCGATCAGCCAATCAGATTGAGCTCGCATTCTATTGGCTGTTCCGATCAGGTTAGGATTTCTTTTACAGGTAAATTTGTAATTATTTTAACTATTTTAGCTATTAAATAGTTCTTAACTATTTAATAGCTATTGTACATGGTTAAAATAAATACAAAGTTACCTGTAAAATAAATATTAATCCTAAAATAGCTATAATATAATTATAATTTATATTGTAGCTATATTAGGATTTATTTTACAGGTAAGTATTTAGCTTTAAATTGGAATAAATTATTTAATAAGAGTTAATTAATTTCGTTAGATTTAAATTATATTTAACTTAGGGGGGTGTTAGCATTAGGGTTAGACTTAGCTTTAGGGGTTAATCCATTTATTAGAATAGCGGCGAGATTCGGTCGGCAGATTAGGGGTTAATGTTTGAAGTTAGGTGTCGGCGATGTTAGGGAGGGCAGATTAGGGGTTAATACTATTTATTATAGGGTTAGTGAGGCGGATTAGGGGTTAATAACTTTATTATAGTAGCGCTCAGGTCCGGTCGGCAGATTAGGGGTTAATAAGTGTAGGCAGGTGGAGGCGACGTTGAGGGGGGCAGATTAGGGGTTAATAAATATAATATAGGGGTCGGCGGTGTTAGGGGCAGCAGATTAGGGGTACATAAGGATAACGTAGGTGGCGGCGCTTTGCGGTCGGCAGATTAGGGGTTAATAAGTGTAGGCGACGTTGTGGGGGGCAGGTTAGGGGTTAATACTATTTATGATAGGGTTAGTGAGGCGGATTAGGGGTTAATAACTTTATTATAGTAGCGCTCAGGTCCGGTCGGCAGATTAGGGGTTAATAAGTGTAGGCAGGTGGAGGCGACGTTGTGGGGGGCAGATTAGGGGTTAATAAATATAATATAGGGGTCGGCGATGTTAGGGCAGCAGATTAGGGGTACATAGGGATAATTTAAGTAGCGGCGGTTTACGGAGCGGCAGATTAGGGGTTAATAATAATATGCAGGGGTCAGCGATAGCGGGGGCGGCAGATTAGGGGTTAATAAGTGTAAGGTTAGGGGTGTTTAGACTCGGGGTACATGTTAGAGTGTTAAGTGCAGACGTAGGAAGGGTTACCGCATAGGAAACAATGGGGCTGCGTTAGGAGCTGAACACAGCTTTTTTGCAGGTGTTTGTTTTTTTTTCAGCTCAAACAGCCCCATTGTTTCCTATGGGGGAATTGTGCACGAGCACGTTTTTGAGGATGGCCGCGTCCGTAAGCAACTCTGGTATCGAGAGTTGAAGCTGCGTTAAAAATGCTCTACGCTCCTTTTTTGGAGCCTAACGCAGCCTTTATGTGGACTCTCAATACCAGAGTTATTTTTATGGTGCGGCCAGAAAAAAGCCGGCGTTAGTTTTTCGGGTTGTTACCGACAAAACTCCAAATCTAGGCCTAAGATAGCTACAATGTAAGTATTAGTTATATTGTAGCTATCTTAGGGTTTATTGTATAGGTAAGTATTTAGTTTTAAATAGGGATAATTTAGGTAATGATTGTAATTTTATGTAGATTTATTTAAATTATATTAAAGTTATGGGGTGTTAGGGTTAGACTTAGATTTAAGGGTTAATACATTTAATATAGTGGCAGCGACATTGGGGACGGCAGATTAGGGGTTAATAAATGTAGGTAGGTTGCGGCAACATTGGGGGCGAGAGATTAGGGTTTAATAAATATAATGTAGTTGTCTGCGATGTTGGGGGCAGCAGATTAGGGGTTAATAAGTATAATGTAGGTGGTGGCGGTGTCCGGAGCGGCAGATTAGGGGTTAATAAGTATAATGTAGGTGTCAGCGATGTCAGGGGCGGCAGATTAGGAGTTAATAAGTGTAAGATTAGGGGTGTTTAGACTCGGGGTTCATGTTAGGGTGTTAGGTGTAAACATAAAATGTGTTTCCCCATAGGAATCAATGGGGCTGCGTTACTGAGTTTTACGCTGCTTTTTTTGCAGGTGTTAGACTTTTTCTCAGCCGGCTCTCCCCATTGATGTCTATGGGGAAATCGTGCACAAGCACGTACGACCAGCTCACCGCTGACTTAAGCAGCGCTGGTATTGGAGTGCGGTATGGAGCTCAATTTTGCTCTACGCTCACTTCTTGCCTTTTTTTTTTTTTTTTTTTTTAATAATATTTTTATTGAGAATTAAAAATAGACATCCAGGAATCCTGTTGTGAGATAACATAGATATACAGGTAAGATGTTACATGACAGTTACAATGATGTAGTCAAAAGTCTAAATAGTACCGGTAAAATAAAACAAAGAATATCAAATTCTAATCCTCAGTTTCCCCCCTCCATAACACAAGTGAGGCCACTTTTGGACCTCAAACAAATATATTATAAAGAATAACAGGAGGGTTACAATAATATATGGTCACTGTTGGACCTTTAAAACCCTATTGAAACACATCAATTACAAGTATGACATATACCTCTAGTTTGTATAGATTATAGAAACAAACCTCAACTTTCAAGATACAAAAGTATGGAGAGCAACAGAAGACAAAGAGCCCATAAAGATATATTGAGAAAGTTATTGTGACCTTATTAGTGTAATATGGTATGACATGTTTGTTTATAAATGGGCAGGACTACAACATTAGGTAGCTGGATAATACAGTTAAAAGAAAAAACAACTGTATAGTCACCCAAAATGACCTTGTCACTATAGAGTTAAACTTAGGAGAGCATAGGAGAACACCATATGGACATGAGATTTTATCAGCAACGTATCCAACATGTGAAGTATCCATAATAAAACTTGCCCTTATGAGGCCTATGTAGCAGTGCCTGTAAAGTTAAGAGTATCTTGTACAGTAGTTAAGAATATCATAAGTCCACCCTGAGCATAGTATAGTTCTAAGAGGATCAAAGCAATGTCTGCCAAGCATTTTAGGCCTAACGATAATTCCCCTTAAAACTCAAAAGTCTATGGATATCCTTAGGGGTGTATTAATATGGGGTTGCTGAGTCTCTATAATCATAACTGGATGGATGGGCCACACCAGTGTGTAATAGACTTAACCAATGCCCATTTTCCAGTGATTCTGACCCCAAATGTGGTTCACAACGGAGTGCTGGAGATCGGGTGTAAAGCGACTGCTCACCACATTCCTGGCGTCTAAGAGACTCTCGGACCCTAGGAAGATGTTCTGTTTTCTCATCCGCAGTATGAATTTCATTTTCCTGAGACCGCAGGGCCAAGCTATGTTACCAGCACTCGGGTCATGGCTCAGGATGGGGACTAGCCATGGCGGTGGATCTCCGGATCGCAGAGCCAGGTTACTGGTGATGGCTCTCTCGCTTGCATTTTCCTTTGCATGCATCTGCCGTTGTAAGAGTCCGCCCAATGAGCAGACATATGTTGGGACCCATGTCGGTTGGAGTGCGCAGAGTAGCAGGGAGGTGTCCCTTATATCAGAGTCGGGGCAGCTGGCTGCACCACCCCGTAAACGGAATATCAATAGGCCTGTATTGAGTGTACTCAGATTGCCAGTCGACAGAGGATCTTCCGTGTTCCAGGACATCTTCGTTCTCCACTTAGTACCATGCCTCTGCTTACTGATCGCGAAGGGTTCCACAGGGCGCAATAGTGTAGACGCTAGGTAATACAATGGAGGCTCAGGTTCGTATTGATTGGGGAGCTGTATCCCAGCAGTGCTCTCTCTCCCTGGGTATGAAACCATCGGTGAAGGGCTATCTCTCTCGATGATCTGGCGATGTATATCCCTGTTAGGGGATCGCTGAATGTAAGGTTTAAATGCATCTTTTAAAGTGTTGCATATCTCTCTTTCAAAGTTTTCTAGCAAGGTCTGTATTGCTTGGTAAGACTCTTACATAACTATAATTTTCTATAGAGATCTATCAGGAATTAGGGAGGGTAGATGAGGGCCAGGCTGTTTAATAGCCCTCCGCTGCGTACCACATCTAATCCGGTCTGCTAGGCTGAGATTCTGTATGAGAAATATAAAAATCTGTTCCTTAGGTATTAATCTTCAGAACTGTTGTGGAGTAAGACAGAGATTGAAAATCCAAGGTGTGACAAACAGCGGACTTATCAACACCAGGTCTCAGCCATAATTAAAAAGCAGCCATCTTGGTCAGTGTACGGACTTGCCCCCCTCACTTCTTGCCTTTTAACGCCGGGTTTGTAAAAACCCGTAATACCAACGCTGCATGTAAGTGAGCGGTGAGAAAAAACAGCACGGTAGCAACGCACAGCTCATAACGAAAAACTCATAATCTGGCCGTTTTTGATAAGGTTTAGAGCAATAAATCTGACCATACTCTCAGTCCTTGGTCCTATGGGAAATGTAATGCTACTTCCATGGGCTTCAAGAGTGACAGAATAAGAGTGCAGAACATTCTGCTAAGTAGTAGGTAGTAGTAATGCCCTGACCTTTAATATGGTAACATTAACTAAAGTATCTGATACCCCTAGAAAATTAATTGTAATTGGATGACATTTTAAAATTGAAAACGGTCCAAGAGCTGACATAGGGCTAGATTATGAGTAGAGCACAATCGCTTGCATGTTACTGATATAGGGTTTTCAAGGCTGTTTATGCACCAGTTAAATTCCACTCATATTACAAGTTGAAAGTAATCATAGAAACATAGAGGCCTATTTATCAAATGTCTGTCGGACCTGATCCGACAGTGCGGATCAGGTCCGACAGACATCGCTGAATGCGGAGAGCAATACGCTCTCCGTATTCAGCATTGCACCAGCAGCTCTTGTGAGCTGCTGGTGCAAAGCTTCCCCTGCAGACTCGCGGCCAATCAGCCGCCAGCAGGGGGTGTCAATCAACCCGATCGTACTCGATCGGGTTGAATTGTGGCAATTCGTGTCCACCTCATCAGAGCAGGCGGACAGGGTTATGGAGCAGTGGTCTTTAGACTGCTGCTTCATAACTGCTGTTTCTGGCGAGTCTGAAGACTCGCTAGAAACACGGGCCCACAAGCTCCATACAGAGCTTGATAAATGGGCCTCATAGAATGTGACAGTAGAAAAGAACCCAAAGGCCCATCAAGTCTACACATATTACATGTTACTTATTACTTAGTATAGCCTTATGTATGTCCCATCAAGTCTACACATATTACATGTTACTTATTACTTAGTATAGCCTTATGCATGTCCCATCAAGTCTACACATATTGCAGGTTACTTATTACTTAGTATAGCCTTATGCATGTCCCATCAAGTCTACACATATTACTGTTACTTATTACTTAGTATAGCCTTATGTATGTCCCATCAAGTCTATACATATTACATGTTACTTATTACTTAGTATAGCCTTATGTATGTCCCATCACGTCTATACATATTACTGTTACTTATTACTTAGTATAGCCTTATGCATGTCCCATCACGTCTATACATATTACTGTTACTTATTACTTAGTATAGCCTTATGCATGTCCCATCAAGTCTACACATATTACTGTTACTTATTACTTAGTATAGCCTTATGCATGTCCCATCACGTCTATACATATTACTGTTACTTATTACTTAGTATAGCCTTATGCATGTCCCATCAAGTCTACACATATTACATGTTACTTATTACTTAGTATAGCCTTATGCATGTCCCATCACGTCTATACATATTACTGTTACTTATTACTTAGTATAGCCTTATACATGTCCCATTAAGTCTACACATATTACATGTTACTTATTACTTAGTATAGCCTTATGCATGTCCCATCAAGTCTACACATATTACATGTTACTTATTATTTAGTATAGCCTTATGCATGTCCCATCACGTCTATACATATTACTTATTACTTATTACTTAGTATAGCCTTATGTATGTCCCATCAAGTCTACACATATTACATGTTACTTATTACTTAGTATAGCCTTATGTATGTCCCATCAAGTCTACACATATTACATGTTACTTATTACTTAGTATAGCCTTATGCATGTCCCATCAAGTCTACACATATTACATGTTACTTATTATTTAGTATAACCTTATGTATGTCCCATCAAGTCTACACATATTACATGTTACTTATTATTTAGTATAGCCTTATGCATGTCCCATCAAGTCTATACATATTACATGTTACTTATTACTTAGTATAACCTTATGTATGTCCCATCAAGTCTACACAAATTACATGTTACTTATTACTTAGGATAGCCTTATGCATGTCCCATCAAGTCTACACATATTACATGTTACTTATTACTTAGGATAGCCTTATGCATGTCCCATCAAGTCTACACATATTACATGTTACTTATTATTTAGTATAGCCTTATGCATGCTCCATCAAGTCTACACATATTACTGTTACTTATTACTTAGTATAGCCTTATGCATGTCCCATCAGGTCTACACATATTACATGTTACTTATTACTTAGTATAGCCTTATGTATGTCCCATCAAGTCTACACATATTACATGTTACTTATTACTTAGTATAGCCTTATGCATGTCCCATCAGGTCTACACATATTACATGTTATTACTTAGGATATCCTTATGCATGTCCCATCAAGTCTACACATATTACATGTTACTTATTACTTAGTATAGCCTTATGCATGTCCCATCAGGTCTACACATATTACATGTTATTACTTAGGATATCCTTATGCATGTCCCATCAAGTCTACACATATTACATGTTACTTATTACTTAGTATAACCTTATGTATGTCCCATCAAGTCTACACATATTACATGTTACTTATTACTTAGTATAGCCTTATGCATGTCTCATCAAGTCTACACATATTACATGTTACTTATTATTTAGTATAGCCTTATGCATGTCCCATCAAGTCTACACATATTACATGTTATTACTTAGGATATCCTTATGCATGTCCCATCAAGTCTACACATATTACATGTTACTTATTACTTAGTATAGCCTTATGCATGTCCCATCAAGTCTATACATATTACATGTTACTTATTACTTAGTATAGCCTTATGCATGTCCCATCAAGTCTATACATATTACATGTTACTTATTACTTAGGATAGCCTTATGTATGTCCCATCAAGTCTACACATATTACATGTTACTTATTACTTAGTATAGCCTTATGCATGTCCCATCAAGTCTACACATATTACATGTTACTTATTATTTAGTATAGCCTTATGCATGTCCCATCAAGTCTACACATATTACATGTTACTTATTACTTAGTATAGCCTTATGCATGTCCCATCAAGTCTATACATATTACATGTTACTTATTACTTAGTATAGCCTTATGCATGTCCCATCAAGTCTACACATATTACATGTTACTTATTACTTAGTATAGCCTTATGTATGTCTCATCAAGTCTACACATATTACATGTTACTTATTACTTAGTATAGCCTTATGCATGTCCCATTAAGTCTACACATATTACATGTTACTTATTACTTAGTATAGCCTTATGTATGTCCCATCAAGTCTACCCATATTACATGTTACTTATTACTTAGTATAGCCTTATGCATGCCCCATCAAGTCTACCCATATTACATGTTACTTATTACTTAGTATAACCTTATGTATGTCCCATCAAGTCTATACATATTACATGTTACTTATTACTTAGTATAGCCTTATGCATGTCCCATTAAGTCTACACATATTACATGTTACTTATTACTTAGTATAGCCTTATGCATGTCCCATCAAGTCTACACATATTACATGTTACTTATTACTTAGTATAACCTTATGCATGGCCCATCAAGTCTACACATATTACATGTTACTTATTACTTAGTATAACCTTATGCATGTCCCATCAAGTCTACACATATTACATGTTACTTATTACTTAGTATAACCTTATGCATGTCCCATCAAGTCTACACATATTACATGTTACTTATTACTTAGTATAGACTTATGTATGTCCCATCAAGTCTATACATATTACATGTTACTTATTACTTAGTATAGCCTTATGTATGTCCCATCAAGTCTACACATATTACATGTTACTTATTACTTAGGATAGCCTTATGCATGTCCCATCAAGTCTATACATATTACATGTTACTTATTACTTAGTATAGCCTTATGTATGTCCCATCAAGTCTACACATATTACATGTTACTTATTACTTAGGATAGCCTTATGCATGTCCCATCAAGTCTAAACATATTACATGTTACTTATTACTTAGTATAGCCTTATACATGTCCCATCAAGTCTAAACATATTACATGTTACTTATTACTTAGTATAACCTTATGTATGTCCCATCAAGTCTATACATATTACATGTTACTTATTACTTAGTATAGCCTTATACATGTCCCATCAAGTCTAAACATATTACATGTTACTTATTACTTAGTATAACCTTATGTATGTCCCATCAAGTCTACACATATTACTGTTACTTATTACTTAGGATAGCCTTATGGGTGTCCCATCAAGTCTACACATATTACATGTTACTTATTACTTAGTATAGCCTTATGTATGTCCCATCAAGTCTACACATATTACATGTTACTTATTACTTAGTATAGCCTTATGCATGTCCCATCAGGTCTACACATATTACATGTTACATATTACTTAGTATAACCTTATGTATGTCCCATCAAGTCTACACATATTACATGTTACTTATTACTTAGTATAACCTTATGTATGTCCCATCAAGTCTACACATATTACATGTTACTTATTACTTAGTATAACCTTATGTATATCAGATCAAGTCTATACATATTACATGTTACTTATTACTTAGTATAACCTTATGTATGTCCCATTAAGTCTACACATATTACATGTTACTCATTACTTAGTATAACCTTATGTCACATCAAGTCTACACATATTACATGTTACTTATTACTTAGTATAGCCTTATGTCACATCAAGTCTATACATATTACATGTTACTTATTACTTAGTATAGCCTTATGTCACATCAAGTCTACACATATTACATGTTACTCATTACTTAGTATAACCTTATGTCACATCAAGTCTATACATATTACATGTTACTTATTACTTAGTATAGCCTTATGTCACATCAAGTCTATACATATTACATGTTACTTATTACTTAGTATAGCCTTATGTATGTCCCATCAAGTCTACACATATTACATGTTACTTATTACTTAGTATAGCCTTATGCATGTCACATCAAGTCTACACATATTACATGTTACTGTTTACTTAGTATAACCTTATGCATGTCCCATTAAGTCTACACATATTACATGTTACTTATTACTTAGTATAACCTTATGCATGTCACATCTAATCTACACATATTACATGTTACTTATTACTTAGGATAGCCTTATGCATGTCCCATCAAGTCTACACATATTACATGTTACGTATTACTTAGTATAGCCTTATGTATGTCCCATCAAGTCTACACATATTACATGTTACTTATTACTTAGAATAGCCTTATGCATGTCCCATCAAGTCTACACATATTACATGTTACGTATTACTTAGTATAGCCTTATGTATGTCCCATCAAGTCTACACATATTACTGTTACTTATTACTTAGTATAGCCTTATGTATGTCCCATCAAGTCTACCCATATTACATGTTACTTATTACTTAGTATAGCCTTATGTATGTCACATGAAGTCTACACATATTACATGTTACTTATTACTTAGTATAGCCTTATGTATGTCCCATCAAGTCTATACATATTACTGTTACTTATTACTTAGTATAGCCTTATGTATGTCCTATCAAGTCTACACATATTATATGTTAGTTATTACTTAGTATAGCCTTATGTATGTCCCATCAAGTCTACACATATTACATGTTACTTATTACTTAGTATAGCCTTATGCATGTCCCATCAAGTCTACACATATTGCATGTTACTTATTACTTAGTATAACCTTATGCATGTCCCATCAAGTCTACACATATTACATGTTACTTATTACTTAGTATAGCCTTATGTATGTCCCATCAAGTCTACACATATTACATGTTACTTATTACTTAGTATAGCCTTATGTATGTCCCATCAAGTCTACACATATTACATGTTACTTATTACTTAGTATAACCTTATGTATGTCCCATCAAGTCTACACATATTACAGGTTACTTATTACTTAGTATAACCTTATGTATGTCCCATCAAGTCTACACATATTACATGTTACTTATTACTTAGTATAGCCTTATGCATGTCCCATCAAGTCTATACATATTACTGTTACTTATTACTTAGTATAACCTTATGTATGTCCCATCAAGTCTACACATATTACATGTTACTTATTACTTAGTATAGCCTTATGCAAGTCCCATCAAGTCTACACATATTACATGATACTTATTACTTAGTATAGCCTTATGCATGTCCCATCAAGTCTACACATATTACATGTTACTTATTACTTAGTATAGCCTTATGCAAGTCCCATCAAGTCTACACATATTACATGATACTTATTACTTAGTATAGCCTTATGCATGTCCCATCAAGTCTACACATATTACATGTTACTTATTACTTAGTATAGCCTTATGCAAGTCCCATCAAGTCTACACATATTACATGATACTTATTACTTAGTATAGCCTTATGCATGTCCCATCAAGTCTACACATATTACATGTTACTTATTACTTAGTATAGCCTTATGTATGTCCCATCAAGTCTATACATATTACATGTTACATATTACTTAGTATAGCCTTATGCATGTCCCATCAAGTCTACACATATTACATGTTACTTATTACTTAGTATAGCCTTATGCATGTCCCATCAAGTCTATACATATTACATGTTACTTATTACTTAGTATAGCCTTATGCATGTCCCATCAAGTCTACACCTATTACTGTTACTTATTACTTAGTATAGCCTTATGTATGTCCCATCAAGTCTATACATATTACATGTTACTTATTACTTAGTATAGCCTTATGCATGTCCCATCAAGTCTACACATATTACATGTTACTTATTACTTAGTATAGCCTTATGTATGTCCCATCAAGTCTACACATATTACATGTTACTTATTACTTAGTATAACCTTATGCATGTCCCATCAAGTCTACACATATTACATGTTACTTATTACTTAGTATAACCTTATGTCACATCAAGTCTACACATATTACATGTTACTTATTACTTAGTATAGCCTTATGCATGTCCCATCAAGTCTATACATATTACTGTTACTTATTACTTAGTATAACCTTATGTATGTCCCATCAAGCCTACACATATTACATGTTACTTATTACTTAGTATAGCCTTATGCAAGTCCCATCAAGTCTACACATATTACATGATACTTATTACTTAGTATAGCCTTATGCATGTCCCATCAAGTCTACACATATTACATGTTACTTATTACTTAGTATAGCCTTATGCAAGTCCCATCAAGTCTACACATATTACATGATACTTATTACTTAGTATAGCCTTATGCATGTCCCATCAAGTCTACACATATTACATGTTACTTATTACTTAGTATAGCCTTATGCAAGTCCCATCAAGTCTACACATATTACATGATACTTATTACTTAGTATAGCCTTATGCATGTCCCATCAAGTCTACACATATTACATGTTACTTATTACTTAGTATAGCCTTATGTATGTCCCATCAAGTCTATACATATTACATGTTACATATTACTTAGTATAGCCTTATGCATGTCCCATCAAGTCTACACATATTACATGTTACTTATTACTTAGTATAGCCTTATGCATGTCCCATCAAGTCTATACATATTACATGTTACTTATTACTTAGTATAGCCTTATGCATGTCCCATCAAGTCTACACCTATTACTGTTACTTATTACTTAGTATAGCCTTATGTATGTCCCATCAAGTCTATACATATTACATGTTACTTATTACTTAGTATAGCCTTATGCATGTCCCATCAAGTCTATACATATTACATGTTACTTATTACTTAGTATAGCCTTATGTATGTCCCATCAGGTCTACACATATTACATGTTACTTATTACTTAGGATAGCCTTATGCATGTCCCATCAAGTCTACACATATTACATGTTACTTATTACTTAGTATAGCCTTATGTATGTCCCATCAGGTCTACACATATTACATGTTACTTATTACTTAGGATAGCCTTATGCATGTCCCATCAAGTCTACACATATTACATGTTACTTATTACTTAGTATAGCCTTATGTATGTCCCTTCAAGTCTACACATATTACATGTTACTTATTACTTAGTATAGCCTTATGTATGTCCCATCAAGTCTATACATATTACATGTTACTTATTACTTAGTATAGCCTTATGCATGTCCCATCAAGTCTACACATATTACATGTTACTTATTACTTAGTATAGCCTTATGCATGTCCCATCAAGTCTACACATATTACATGTTACTTATTACTTAGTATAGCCTTATGCATGTCCCATCAAGTCTACACATATTACATGTTACTTATTACTTAGTATAGCCTTATGTATGTCCCATCAAGTCTATACATATTACATGTTACTTATTACTTAGGATAGCCTTATGTATGTCCCATCAAGTCTATACATATTACATGTTACTTATTACTTAGTATAGCCTTATGCATGTCCCATCAAGTCTACACATATTACATGTTACTTATTACTTAGTATAGCCTTATGCATGTCCCATCAGGTCTACACATATTACTTATTACTTATTACTAAGTATAGCCTTATGCATGTCACATCAAGTCTACACATATTACTGTTACTTATTACTTAGTATAGCCTTATGCATGTCCCATCAAGTCTACACATATTACATGTTACTTATTACTTAGTATAGCCTTATGCATGTCCCATTAAGTCTACACATATTACATGTTACTTATTACTTAGTATAGCCTTATGCATGTCCCATCAAGTCTACACATATTACATGTTACTTATTACTTAGTATAGCCTTATACATGTCCCATCAAGTCTACACATATTACATGTTACTTATTACTTAGTATAGCCTTATGCATGTCCCATCAAGTCTACACATATTACATGTTACTTATTACTTAGTATAGCCTTATGCATGTCCCATCAAGTCTACACATATTACATGTTACTTATTACTTAGTATAGCCTTATGCATGTCCCATCAAGTCTACACATATTACATGTAACGTATTATTTAGTATAGCCTTATGCATGTCCCATCAAGTCTACACATATTGCAGGTTACTTATTACTTAGTATAGCCTTATGCATGTCCCATCAAGTCTACACATATTACTGTTACTTATTACTTAGTATAGCCTTATGTATGTCCCATCAGGTCTAAACATATTACTTATTACTTATTACTTAGGATAGCCTTATGTATGTCCCATCAAGTCTATACATATTACATGTTACTTATTACTTAGGATAGCCTTATGCATGTCCCATCAAGTCTACACATATTACATGTTACTTATTACTTAGTATAGCCTTATGTATATCAGATCAAGTCTATACATATTACATGTTACTTATTACTTAGTATAACCTTATGCATGTCCCATTAAGTCTACACATATTACATGTTACTTATTACTTAGTATAGCCTTATGCATGTCCCATCAGGTCTACACATATTACTTATTACTTATTACTTAGTATAGCCTTATGTATGTCCCATCAAGTCTACACATATTACATGTTACTTATTACTTAGGATAGCCTTATACATGTCCCATCAAGTCTATAAATATTACATGTTACTTATTACTTAAGATATCCTTATGCATGTCCCATCAAGTCTACCCATATTACATGTTACTTATTACTTAGGATAGCCTTATGTATGTCCCATCAAGTCTATACATATTACATGTTACTTATTACTTAGTATAACCTTATGCATGTCCCATTAAGTCTACACATATTACATGTTACTTATTATTTAGTATAGCCTTATGCATGTCCCATCAAGTCTACACATATTACATGTTACTTATTACTTAGTATAGCCTTATGTATGTCCCATCAAGTCTACACATATTACATGTTACTTATTACTTAGCATAGCCTTATGCATGTCCCATCAAGTCTACACATATTACATGTTACTTATTACTTAGTATAGCCTTATGCATGTCCCATCAAGTCTACACATATTACATGTTACTTATTACTTAGTATAACCTTATGCATGTCCCATTAAGTCTACACATATTACATGTTACTTATTACTTAGTATAGCCTTATGCATGTCCCATCAAGTCTACACATATTACATATTACTTATTACTTAGGATAGCCTTATGTATGTCCCATCAAGTCTATACATATTACATGTTACATATTACTTAGTATAGCCTTATGCATGTCCCATCAAGTCTACACATATTACATGTTACTTATTACTTAGTATAGCCTTATGCATGTCCCATCAAGTCTACACATATTACATGTTACTGTTTACTTAGTATAACCTTATGCATGTCCCATCAAGTCTACACATATTACATGTTACTTATTACTTAGTATAGCCTTATGCATGTCCCATCAAGTCTATACATATTACATGTTACTTATTACTTAGTATAGCCTTATGCATGTCCCATCAAGTCTATACATATTACATGCTACTTATTACTTAGTATAGCCTTATGCATGTCCCATCAAGTCTATACATATTACATGTTACTTATTACTTAGTATAGCCTTATGCATGTCCCATCAAGTCTACACATATTACATGTTACTTATTACTTAGTATAGCCTTATGCATGTCCCATCAAGTCTACACATATTACATGTTACTTATTACTTAGTATAGCCTTATGCATGTCCCATTAAGTCTACATATATTACATGTTACTTATTACTTAGTATAGCCTTATGCATGTCCCATTAAGTCTACACATATTACTGTTACTTATTACTTAGTATAGCCTTATGCATGTCCCATCAAGTCTACACACATTACATGTTACTTATTACTTATGATAACCTTATGCATGTCCCATCAAGTCTACACATATTACATGTTACTTATTACTTATGATAGCCTTATGCATGTCCCATCAAGTCTACGCATATTACATGTTACTTATTACTTAGTATAGCCTTATGCATGTCCCATCAGATCTACACATATTACATGTTACTTATTACTTAGTATAGCCTTATGTATGTCCCATCAAGTCTACACATATTACATGTTACTTATTACTTAGTATAGCCTTATGTATGTCCTATCAAGTCTACACCTATTACTGTTACTTATTACTTAGTATAGCCTTATGTATGTCCCATCAAGTCTACACATATTACTGTTACTTATTACTTAGTATAGCCTTATGCATGTCCCATCAAGTCTACACATATTACATGTTACTTATTACTTAGTATAGCCTTATGTATGTCCTATCAAGTCTACACCTATTACTGTTACTTATTACTTAGTATAGCCTTATGTATGTCCCATCAAGTCTACACATATTACATGTTACTTATTACTTAGGATAGCCTTATGTATGTCCCATCAAGTCTACACATATTACATGTTACTTATTACTTAGGATAGCCTTATGTATGTCCCATCAAGTCTACACATATTACATGTTACTTATTACTTAGTATAGCCTTATGCATGTCCCATCAGGTCTACACATATTACATGTTACTTATTACTTAGTATAGCCTTATGCATGTCCCATTAAGTCTACACATATTACATGTTACTTATTACTTAGGATAGCCTTATGTATGTCCCATTAAGTCTACACATATTACTGTTACTTATTACTTAGTATAGCCTTATGTATGTCCCATCAAGTCTACACATATTACATGTTACTTATTACTTAGTATAGCCTTATGCATGTCCCATCAGGTCTACACATATTACATGTTACTTATTACTTAGTATAGCCTTATGCATGTCCCATTAAGTCTACACATATTACATGTTACTTATTACTTAGTATAGCCTTATGCATGTCCCATCAAGTCTACACATATTACATGTTACTTATTACTTAGTATAGCCTTATGCATGTCCCATTAAGTCTACACATATTACATGTTACTTATTACTTAGTATAGCCTTATGCATGTCCCATTAAGTCTACACATATTACATGTTACTTATTACTTAGTATAGCCTTATGCATGTCCCATTAAGTCTACACATATTACATGTTACTTATTACTTAGTATAGCCTTATGCATGTCCCATTAAGTCTACACATATTACATGTTACTTATTACTTAGTATAGCCTTATGCATGTCCCATCAAGCCTACACATATTACATGTTACTTATTACTTAGGATAGCCTTATGCATGTCCCATCAAGTCTACACATATTACATGTTACTTATTACTTAGTATAGCCTTATACATGTCCCATCAAGTCTACACATATTACATGTTACTTATTACTTAGTATAGCCTTATGCATGTCCCATCAAGTCTACACATATTACATGTTACTTATTACTTAGTATAGCCTTATGCATGTCCCATCAAGTCTACACATATGACATGTTACTGTTTTCTTAGGATAGCCTTATGCATGTCCCATCAAGTCTACACATATTACATGTTACTGTTTTCTTAGTATAGCCTTATGTATGTCCCATCAAGTCTACACATATTACATGTCACTTATTTCTTAGGATAGCCTTATGAATGTCCCATCAAGTCTACACATATTACATGTTACTGTTTTCTTAGGATAGCCTTATGTATGTCCCATCAAGTCTACACATATTACATGTTACTTATTACTTAGCATAGCCTAATGTATGCCCCATCAAGTTTACACGTATTACATGTTACTATTTCTTTAGGATAGCCTTATGCATGTCCCATCAAGTCTACACATATTACATGTTACTGTTTCCTTAGGATAGCCTTATGTATGTACCATCAAGTCTACACATATTACATGTTACTGTTTACTTAGTATAACCTTATGCATGTCCCATCAAGTCTACACATATTACATGTTACTTATTACTTAGTATAGCCTTATGCATGTCCCATCAAGTCTACACATATTACATGTTACTGTTTACTTAGTATAACCTTATGCATGTCCCATCAAGTCTACACATATTACATGTTACTTATTACTTAGTATAGCCTTATGCATGTCCCATCAAGTCTATACATATTACATGTTACTTATTACTTAGTATAGCCTTATGCATGTCCCATCAAGTCTATACATATTACATGTTACTTATTACTTAGTATAGCCTTATGCATGTCCCATCAAGTCTATACATATTACATGTTACTTATTACTTAGTATAGCCTTATGCATGTCCCATCAAGTCTACACATATTACATGTTACTTATTACTTAGTATAGCCTTATGCATGTCCCATCAAGTCTACACATATTACATGTTACTTATTACTTAGTATAGCCTTATGCATGTCCCATTAAGTCTACATATATTACATGTTACTTATTACTTAGTATAGCCTTATGCATGTCCCATTAAGTCTACACATATTACTGTTACTTATTACTTAGTATAGCCTTATGCATGTCCCATCAAGTCTACACACATTACATGTTACTTATTACTTATGATAACCTTATGCATGTCCCATCAAGTCTACACATATTACATGTTACTTATTACTTATGATAGCCTTATGCATGTCCCATCAAGTCTACACATATTACATGTTACTTATTACTTAGTATAGCCTTATGCCTGTCCCATCAGATCTACACATATTACATGTTACTTATTACTTAGTATAGCCTTATGTATGTCCCATCAAGTCTACACATATTACATGTTACTTATTACTTAGTATAGCCTTATGTATGTCCTATCAAGTCTACACCTATTACTGTTACTTATTACTTAGTATAGCCTTATGTATGTCCCATCAAGTCTACACATATTACTGTTACTTATTACTTAGTATAGCCTTATGCATGTCCCATCAAGTCTACACATATTACATGTTACTTATTACTTAGTATAGCCTTATGTATGTCCTATCAAGTCTACACCTATTACTGTTACTTATTACTTAGTATAGCCTTATGGGTGTCCCATCAAGTCTACACATATTTCATGTTACTTATTACTTAGGATAGCCTTATGTATGTCCCATCAAGTCTACACATATTACATGTTACTTATTACTTAGTATAGCCTTATGCATGTCCCATCAGGTCTACACATATTACATGTTACTTATTACTTAGTATAGCCTTATGCATGTCCCATTAAGTCTACACATATTACATGTTACTTATTACTTAGGATAGCCTTATGTATGTCCCATTAAGTCTACACATATTACTGTTACTTATTACTTAGTATAGCCTTATGTATGTCCCATCAAGTCTACACATATTACATGTTACTTATTACTTAGTATAGCCTTATGCATGTCCCATCAGGTCTACACATATTACATGTTACTTATTACTTAGTATAGCCTTATGCATGTCCCATTAAGTCTACACATATTACATGTTACTTATTACTTAGTATAGCCTTATGCATGTCCCATCAAGTCTACACATATTACATGTTACTTATTACTTAGTATAGCCTTATGCATGTCCCATTAAGTCTACACATATTACATGTTACTTATTACTTAGTATAGCCTTATGCATGTCCCATTAAGTCTACACATATTACATGTTACTTATTACTTAGTATAGCCTTATGCATGTCCCATTAAGTCTACACATATTACATGTTACTTATTACTTAGTATAGCCTTATGCATGTCCCATTAAGTCTACACATATTACATGTTACTTATTACTTAGTATAGCCTTATGCATGTCCCATCAAGCCTACACATATTACATGTTACTTATTACTTAGGATAGCCTTATGCATGTCCCATCAAGTCTACACATATTACATGTTACTTATTACTTAGTATAGCCTTATACATGTCCCATCAAGTCTACACATATTGCATGTTACTTATTACTTAGTATAGCCTTATGCATGTCCCATCAAGTCTACACATATTACATGTTACTTATTACTTAGTATAGCCTTATGCATGTCCCATCAAGTCTACACATATGACATGTTACTGTTTTCTTAGGATAGCCTTATGCATGTCCCATCAAGTCTACACATATTACATGTTACTGTTTTCTTAGTATAGCCTTATGTATGTCCCATCAAGTCTACACATATTACATGTCACTTATTTCTTAGGATAGCCTTATGAATGTCCCATCAAGTCTACACATATTACATGTTACTGTTTTCTTAGGATAGCCTTATGTATGTCCCATCAAGTCTACACATATTACATGTTACTTATTACTTAGCATAGCCTAATGTATGCCCCATCAAGTTTACACGTATTACATGTTACTATTTCTTTAGGATAGCCTTATGCATGTCCCATCAAGTCTACACATATTACATGTTACTGTTTCCTTAGGATAGCCTTATGTATGTACCATCAAGTCTACACATATTACATGTTACTGTTTCCTTAGGATAGCCTTATGTATGTCCCATCAAGTCTACACATATTACATGTTACTGTTTTCTTAGGATAGCCTTATGTATGTCCCATCAAGTCTATACATATTACATGTTACTTATTACTTAGTATAGCCTTATGTATGTCCCATCAAGTCTACACATATTACATGTTACTTATTACTTAGTATAGCCTTATGTATGGCACATCAAGTTTACACATATTACATGTTACTGTTTCCTTAGGATAGCCTTATGTATGTCCCATCAAGTCTACACATTTTACATGTCACTGTTTCCTTAGGATAGCCTTATGTATGTCCCATCAAGTCTACACATATTACATGTTACTGTTTGCTTAGGATAGCCTTATGTACGTCCCATCAATTCTATACATATTACATGATACTTATTACTTAGTATAGCCTTATGTATGTCCCATCAAGTCTACACATATTATATGTTACTATTTCCTTAGGATAGCCTTATGTATGTCCCATCAAGTCTACACATATTACATGTTACTTATTTCTTAGGATAGCCTTATGCATGTCCCATCAAGTCTACACATATTACATGTTACTATTTCCTTAGGATAGCCTTATGTATGTCCCATCAAGTCTACACATATTACATGTTACTATTTCCTTAGGATAGCCTTATGTATGTCCCATCAATTCTATACATATTACATGTTACTTATTACTTAGCATAGCCTTATGCATGTCCCATCAAGTCTACACATATTACATGTTACTATTTCCTTAGGATAGCCTTATGTATGTCCCATCAAGTCTACACATATTACATGTTACTATTTCCTTAGGATAGCCTTATGTATGTCCCATCAATTCTATATATATTACATGTTACTTATTACTTAGCATAGCCTTATGCATGTCCCATCAAGTCTACACATATTACTGTTTTCTTAGGATAGCCTTATGTATGTCCCATCAAGTCTACACATATTACTGTTTTCTTAGGATAGCCTTATGTATGTCCCATCAAGTCTACACATATTACTGTTTTCTTAGGATAGCCTTATGTATGTCCCACATAAAGTCTACACATATTACATGTTACTTATTACTTAGGATAGCCTTATGCATGTCTGTCAGGGTGCCAGGAATCAGACTGAGACGAGAAGTACAAAAATAATCACACCTTTATTAATAGCAAAAAATAATAAAAAGTCCACAAGTCAAATAACAAGCCAGGAGTCAAAACCAGAGCTGGTAGTCAGACGAGCCGAGTCAGGAGCCAAAGCAAATAGTCAGATGAGCTGGAATCAGGAACAAGGAAAACAGCAGAGTCAGGAACAAGCCAGGGATCAGGAACCAGGAAGGACGTCAGGCAGCCAGGTAATACACAGGAAATCTCACAAACAGGTCTGAGACAACGCAAAGGCAAAGCATACTGAACAGAGTCCCTTTAAATAATAAGTGATGACATCACAATTCTGAGACTGCATCCTGTCTTATATGGATGATGCACACCAGTCTGGCCATAAAAGGAAGTGTAGGAAATGAGCAGCATCCCCCACAATGCACCATAGTCAGGAAGAGAGGTGAGTAAAATGGCTGCCAGCAGCACATGGTAAACAACAGGGAAAAAACCCTGACAGTACCCTCCCCTCAACGACCCCTCCCCCGCAGGAAGACAAATGGCTTATTGAAGAAATGGGCATGGAAGGCACGGAGGATCGCGGGAGCATGAACATCAGAGGAGGGAACCCAAGAACGCTCCTCCAGACCGTAGCCCCTCCAGTGAACCAAATACTGTACACGGCCCCTGGACATATGAGAGTCAATAATGCTGCTGACCTTATGTAATGTATCAATTTCAGCTCTTGATAAGTTTACAAGATGTGTCAGTTTGGTACTTGGAAATTAGTAACTAAGTATTTTTTTTAGAAATAAATGATGTGATGTTTCACAATGCTAACCCGAAATAAGAGTTTCCTAAGTTAACAAAATGAATTAATATTGCCAGAGATTAACCCGCTGTACTCCGGAATGCTAGGAGTTCAGAGTGGTTATTAGTGGCTCAAGTTATGGAATACAAAGTTCATACCTTCCTTAGGTGGAGATGGAAAGAGTTAGTGTTACCGGAGGTTTGTTGGAGCAGGTAAGTAACACTTAACGGCAAACCGCATCAACCGCTTCTCAGGGGGAGAGAGACGCTGCTGACAGGAGCGGGCGGTAGCTGATGACGTAACCGCAGCTCCGGCGTCTGTGTCCCAAGGTGTGAGAGCAGGAGCTGACAGGAACAAACTGTGCTGAAGGAAAAGGTATAAGTTTGCTAATTTTGTCAGTGGGAATATCCAAGTTAGATGGCTAGTAGTAACGAAGCTTCTAGTAGAGTAGTCTGCTTCAATAATCCAGCAACTAACTATGCAAGTTATGCTAATTTATAGTGAAGAGGAGGAGTGCTCTTAAAGGGACAGTATGAGAGAAATGGTATTCCTTACACCTTATACTCCTCATGGTTGTCAACAAAGATTGGATGGGGAGGAGGCAACACAGTGGTAAACCGATTACAAACCAATGGTTTCAAGAAGGAGACATGAAAAACATTGGAGATGCGCATAGCACAGTGGTGTGCATTGCTTACAGGGCAGTGTACTTTTTAACAATAGCATATGTTCACATTTTCAAAGTGAACATTTTATAAGTGAGGCACTAATTTTTAAGAATTATACAAGAATTACACTCAATACTCTCCACACTGCTGGTTACTAACTAACAAACTGCCTACTGACATCTGCTAAGGAATGCTGAGTTAACCTGCTGTCTCTTCTGCTTTCAGGTATGTGAATTAAGGCCCTGCATTGAAATCCTGCTATTCCCTGCTTTTCTGTCAATTTACTCCAAGTCTCTCTTTTTGGTATGTGAATTAAGGCCCTGCATTGGCTGTTAAAATAAAGTCCTGCATTTATTGTAATGGTTTTTCCCAATGTCTCAATTCTAATGTCTAGTTAATTGCCATGTGATGCTCACTCCTTATCAATACTTGCTATAACTCTAAAATGTATAGTTGTCTTATGTCACAGTTTAAACCCCCTCCAAATTATATTGTCTGTTTACTTAACTCATCTCACCCTGACCAGAATCTAACCTTCCAATTGGCCTTACCAACTGTCTTTGATTAGCAATCAACTAAATTTAGTGGACTCAGCTGACTGCCCTGTCTGTTTATATTTCACAATAGTTTGGGGATGTGCATTGCACAGGGGTGAGTGCATTGGTAACAGGGCAGTGTACTTTTTAACAATAGCATATGTTCACATTTTCAAAGTGAACATTTTATAAGTGAGGCACTAATTTTTAAGAATTATACAAGAATGTCAAGGTATATGTAAAGATTACATTGGAGTATATATATATATATATATATATATATATACAGGGAGTGCAGAATTATTAGGCAAATGAGTATTTTGACCACATCATCCTCTTTATGCATGTTGTCTTACTCCAAGCTGTATAGGCTTGAAAGCCTACTACCAATTAAGCATATTAGGTGATGTGCATCTCTGTAATGAGAAGGGGTGTGGTCTAATGACATCAACACCCTATATCAGGTGTGCATAATTATTAGGCAACTTCCTTTCCTTTGGCAAAATGGGTCAAAAGAAGGACTTGACAGGCTCAGAAAAGTCAAAAATAGTGAGATATCTTGCAGAGGGATGCAGCACTCTTAAAATTGCACAGCTTCTGAAGCGTGATCATCGAACAATCAAGCGTTTCATTCAAAATAGTCAACAGGGTCGCAAGAAGCGTGTGGAAAAACCAAGGCGCAAAATAACTGCCCATGAACTGAGAAAAGTCAAGCGTGCAGCTGCCAAGATGCCACTTGCCACCAGTTTGGCCATATTTCAGAGCTGCAACATCACTGGAGTGCCCAAAAGCACAAGGTGTGCAATACTCAGAGACATGGCCAAGGTAAGAAAGGATGAAAGACGACCACCACTGAATAAGACACACAAGCTGAAACGTCAAGACTGGGCCAAGAAATATCTCAAGACTGATTTTTCTAAGGTTTTATGGACTGATGAAATGAGAGTGAGTCTTGATGGGCCAGATGGATGGGCCCGTGGCTGGATTGGTAAAGGGCAGAGAGCTCCAGTCCGTCTCAGACGCCAGAAAGGTGGAGGTGGAGTACTGGTTTGGGCTGGTATCATCAAAGATGAGCTTGTGGGGCCTTTTCGGGTTTAGGATGGAGTCAAGCTCAACTCCCAGTCCTACTGCCAGTTTCTGGAAGACACCTTCTTCAAGCAGTGGTACAGGAAGAAGTCTGCATCCTTCAAGAAAAACATGATTTTCATGCAGGACAATGCTCCATCACACGCGTCCAAGTACTCCACAGCGTGGCTGGCAAGAAAGGGTATTAAAGAAGAAAATCTAATGACATGGCCTCCTTGTTCACCTGATCTGAACCCCATTGAGAACCTGTGGTCCATCATCAAATGTGAGATTTACAAGGAGGGAAAACAGTACACCTCTCTGAACAGTGTCTGGGAGGCTGTGGTTGCTGCTGCACGCAATGTTGATGGTGAACAGATCAAAACACTGACAGAATCCATGGATGGCAGGCTTTTGAGTGTCCTTGCAAAGAAAGGTGGCTATATTGGTCACTGATTTGTTTTTGTTTTGTTTTTGAATGTCAGAAATGTATATTTGTGAATGTTGAGATGTTATATTGGTTTCACTGGTAAAAATAAATAATTGAAATGGGTATATATTTGTTTTTTGTTAAGTTGCCTAATAATTATGCACAGTAATAGTCACCTGCACACACAGATATCCCCCTAAAATAGCTAAAACTAAAAACAAACTAAAAACTACTTCCAAAAATATTCAGCTTTGATATTAATGAGTTTTTTGGGTTCATTGAGAACATGGTTGTTGTTCAATAATAAAATTAATCCTCAAAAATACAACTTGCCTAATAATTCTGCACTCCCTGTATATATAGATATTATTATTATTAAATATTTGACTAATCCATTCCAAATGATTCATTCATTCAGAAAAATTGACTTGAAACTCATGTCCAATCCTCCTCCATTCAGTATGCAAAATTTAAAATGCATCCAAGTGAAGACAATAAAACATTTTGTCTACTTAACTTTTATCTTGGAGGAAGAGCAGAGTTTAAACTGTTGAGATAGGATAGGACCATTGAGTCATTTCATCAAATAATTCATTTACGGCTAGATTTAGAGTTTGGCGGCCAAAGGGGTGCGTTAGCTACGCGTGCTTTTTTCCCCCCCGCACCTTTTAAATACCGCTGGTATTTAGAGTTCACAGAATGGCTGGGTTTTCAGTGCGTTAGGCTCCAAAAAGGGAGCGTAGAGCATAATTTAACGCCACTGCAACTCTAGATACCAGCGGTGCTTACGGACGCGGCCAGCTTCAAAAACGTGCTTGTGCACGATTCCCCCATAGAAAACAATGGGGCCATTTGAGCTGAAAAAAAACCTAACACCTGCAAAAAAGCAGCGTTCAGCTCCTAACGCAGCCCCATTGTTTTCTATGGGGAAACACTTCCTACGTCTGCACCTAACACTCTAACATGTACCCCGAGTCTAAACACCCCTAACCTTACACTTATTAACCCCTATTCTGCCGCCCCCGCTATCGCTGACCCCTGCATATTTTTTTAACCCCTAATCTGCCGCTCCGTAAACCGCCGCTACCTACATTATCTCTATGTACCCCTAATCTGCTGCCCCTAACACCGCTGACCCCTATATTATATTTATTAACCCCTAATCTGCCCCCCTCAACGTTGCCTCCACCTGCCTACACTTATTAACCCCTAATCTGCCGAGCGGACCGCACCGCTACTATAATAAAGTTATTAACCCCTAATCCGCCTCCCTCCCGCCTCAATAACCCTATAATAAATAGTATTAACCCCTAATCTGCCCTCCCTAACATCGCCGACACCTAACTTCAATTATTAACCCCTAATCTGCCGACCGAATCTCGCCGCTACTGTAATAAATGGATTAACCCCTAAAGCTAAGTCTAACCCTAACCCTAACACCCCCCTAAGTTAAATATAATTTAAATCTAACGAAATAAATTAACTCTTATTAAATAAATTATTCCTATTTAAAGCTAAATACTTACCTGTAAAATAAACCCTAATATAGCTACAATATAAATTATAATTATATTATAGCTATTTTAGGATTTATATTTATTTTACAGGTAACTTTGTATTTATTTTAACCAGGTACAATAGCTATTAAATAGTTCTTAACTATTTAATAGCTAAAATAGTTAAAATAATTACAAAATTACCTGTAAAATAAATCCTAACCTAAGTTACAATTAAACCTAACACTACACTATCAATAAATTAATTAAATAAAATACCTACAATTATCTACAATTAAACCTAACACTACACTATCAATAAATT
The DNA here is from genome assembly GCF_027579735.1 of Bombina bombina. Classification (NCBI taxonomy): domain Eukaryota; kingdom Metazoa; phylum Chordata; class Amphibia; order Anura; family Bombinatoridae; genus Bombina; species Bombina bombina. The sequence goes on from NC_069504.1 coordinate 25,826,994, forward strand.
AATTAAATACAATATCTACAAATAAATACAATTAAATAAACTAACTAAAGTACAAAAAATAAAAAAGAACTAAGTTACAAAAAATTAAAAAATATTTACAAACATTAGAAAAATATTACAACAATTTTAAACTAATTACACCTACTCTAAGCCCCCTAATAAAATAACAAAGCCCCCCAAAATAAAAAAATGCCCTACCCTATTCTAAATTAAAAAAGTTCAAAGTTCTTTTACCTTACCAGCCCTTAAAAGGACCTTTTGTGGGGCATGCCCCAAAGAATTCAGCTCTTTTGCCTGTAAAAAAAACCATACAATACCCCCCCCAACATTACAACCCACCACCCACATACCCCTAATCTAACCCAAAAACCCCTTAAATAAACCTAACACTAAGCCCCTGAAGATCTTCCTACCTTATCTTCACCTCGCCGGGTATCACCGATCGGTCCTGGCTCCGAAATCTTCATCCAACCCAAGCGGGGGCTGGTGATCCATAATCCTGCGGCTGAAGAGGTCCAGAAGAGGCTCCAAAGTCTTCATCCTATCCGGGAAGAAGAGGCGATCCAGACTGGCAACCATCTTGATCCAAGCGGCATCTTCTATCTTCATCCGATGAGGAACGGCTCCATCGTGAAGACCTCCAGCGCGGATCAATCTTCTTCCTCCGACGTCCAACTAAAGAATGACGGTTCCTTTAAGGGACGTCATCCAAGATGGCATCCCTCAAATTCCGATTGGCTGATAGGATTCTATCAGCCAATCGGAATTAAGGTAGGAAAATTCTGATTGGCTGATGGAATCAGCCAATCAGAATCAAGTTAAATCCGATTGGCTGACCGATCAGCCAATAGAATGCGAGCTCAATCTGATTGGCTGATCGGATCAGCCAATCGGATTGAACTTGATTCTGATTGGCTGATTCCATCAGCCAATCAGAATTTTCCTACCTTAATTCCTACCTTAATTCCAATTGGGGTTAATAAGTGTAGGCAGGTGGAGGCGACGTTGTGGGGGGCAGATTAGGGGTTAATAAATATAATATAGGGGTCGGCGGTGTTAGGGGCAGCAGATTAGGGGTACATAGGGATAACGTAGTTGGCGGCAGTGTACGGAGCGGAAGATTAGGGGTTAAAAAATTTAAATATAGTGGCGGCGATGTGGGGGGACCTCGGTTTAGGGGTACATAGGTAGTTTATGGGTGTTAGTGTACTTTAGAGCACAGTAGTTAAGAGTTTTATGAACCGGCGTTAGCCCAGAAAGCTCTTAACTACTGACTTTTTTCTGCGGCTGGAGTTTTGTCGTTAGATTTCTAACGCTCACTTCAGCCACGACTCTAAATACCAGCGTTAGAAAGATCCCATTGAAAAGATAGGATACGCAAATGGCGTAGGGGGATCTGCGGTATGGAAAAGTCGCGGCTGTAAAGTGAGCGTTAGACCCTTTAATGACTGGTTCCAAATACCAGAGGGCGGTAAAAACCAGCGTTAAGAGCCTCTAACGCTGGTTTTGACGGCTACAGCCCAACTCTAAATCTAGGCCTTAGTTTCTAAAAGCTTCAAATGGCACTGTGTGAAAAAATAGCCCCCTCTATCACTCATCAAATAAATGACTTGCAGAACAAAGAAATGGTTTCAAAGTAATCTTAAGAGGAGACATTTAGTCTATTCAAACAGTCATTTCAAATACGTACATGCCCATATATGGGTTTCCTGCCAAAGTAAGGAGTCGTTCTGTCTGGGAAATGGTCTGAGGATACAGGCATATTAAGGAAATTATGGCTTTTGACAGCTGCCTGTTAAATGACCCCCTTTGAGCTATATACACATGTTACAGTTAAGCTATTTTAAATTCAACTTTTGATGCAGCCTACATGATTATAAAATTAAAAAATATATAACAATGTTTTATCTGCTGTATTTTGTATGAATACATGTGTGTGTGTGTGTGTATATATATATGTGTATATATATATATATATATATATATATATATATATACATATATTCAGACAATGTATTATATATGAATATAGAAATTTGGGAGATTGTTTTAGTCGGTCTAAAATGTCAGAATAATAACCTCTGTATCTCTTTATTTTTTTCAGACATATGATAACAAGATGTCAGCCATTCAGGAGAATTATTAGAAATATGAAATATATTATATTCCTGCTGAAATGCAATGCAATGTCAGGATACTGAATGCTATTTTTAAATGGACTTTAAATGCTATTAATTTTGGAACAGTTAGAAATATAAATTATTTTGATGTAATATGATATTAAAAAGAATTTGATGTTTCATATTAAAATAATCAGAAAAATGATATGATACTATCCCATCTATAATTAATATTGAAATTGATTGATGCAATGTTATAGTATTGTTTAATATAATCATTATATGGGAAATATAAAATGTTTAGAAATGGTTAAATGATTCTGTTTTGTTTGTCATGTGGCCCCCCAAATGGCCAATCCCAGACAAGCTTCCGTTGGGCGTTTCCAATCTCACCAATGATGGTATTGATCAAAAAAGGGGAGGGGTGAGATCAGATGATTTAACCCCAAAGCATTGAGATAGAAAGGAGGCTGCTGCTGGCTAACTCTGGTTAACTTTGACTGGTAAACCGTTTTTTTTTGCTGAACCCTGAAGGACAAATAACTGCTGCAGTTATAAGTAAACAGCTACTTTTATTCTCCATATGCAAATATTCTCTAATTTTGGTATTCTGAGGTGAGATTGTTCCTGTTGAGAAACATTGGAAACTGGATATCAATTTGTTTATTTGGTAAAGTATATATATATATATATATTGTTACAAACTGCTGTTTGTAACTGGCCCTTTAAATGGAAAATTGCCCTGTTTCCCTGGATTTTGGAGAAGCCTATTTGCCAGCCTCCTTCCACATGACTATGGCCCCTGGAAGATTGTGCCCCTGAGGACATATTGACTTTTGTTGGGTGTGTGTGGCCCTTTAAGAACCGTCTGGTTCTTAAAGACCTGTGAAATGACTTGTCCCTGGCTTTCTCCCACTTGGTTCAGTTTCATTGTGTGCCATTAAGTGCTATGTTTTTCATACTCCCTTAGCTACAGGGATTGCTATAGAAGGAAGAGGTTCACCTACTGGAGCCTGGTCGTAGGTCCAGGGCGCAGAGCAGACGGCGAGATACCAGCCCAGCAGCGGTGGTTCATGGAGTCTGCATTACTTATGGTGGCTACGCAGCAGTTATAGTGTCCACGGTGCTGCTGCTCCTTTGGTGAGCGCTAGGAGCATCCTTTTCTACGGTCCAACTTCCAGCCAGCCTGGAGGCAACCGTAAACATTTGGCGGCAGCGGTGGGATTGGCGTCCTAGCGCAAGGAGCAGCACCACAACAGCACTGGTATCGTAGGAAAGTTATTGAGGGCAACGCTAGCCACTGCGCAGCGTCCCTACCTACAGCAGCATGGAGCTGACAAGATACTGGTCAGAACCATGTGAAGAGCACCTCAACCGGATCCGTCGCTATGAGGGCACGGATTTCGTTCCAGAGGTAAAGAGGCGGCTAGTCCGATATGGTCCAGACCCTGCGCAGGAGGTAGTCAGTCGCATCATCCGGGAATTGGATACGGAGAACAAAGCGGCACGAGCCTTTGAGCGCCAACTGTGGAGTTTGGGGGTATGGACACCTGCTCTCCAGCGAGAAAATGAGTTACAGGGGGCAGAGACAGTTTGTCCTGTCCCCCAGCAGCAGAGTGAATTGCAGGGAATTGGGAGCCCAGATTCCATTCCCCAGCGGCTGGAAGTATGTAAGGGAGAGGAGAGCAGCGACCTCCCTCCCCAGCGGCAGTATACTGTTCAGAGGGAAGAGACAACCAGTCTCCTTCCCCAACCAGAGATACCAGAGGAAGCAGGCCTCATAGACTGGTCCTGGGAGGACCCCCAACAGGCAGGTGGAGATGGGACCGCAGTCTCTCTACCGGCCCTACAGGGATGCTGGGCAGGCGGCCCAGATCCCCAGCGACAGACCCAGCTACAGGGAGGGGAGAGCATCGACCTCCCTCCCCAGCCGGAGTGTGCCTTCCAGGGAGAGGAGACAACCGGTCTCTCTCCCCAGCCGCAGCATGTTCCACAGGAAGCGGAGAGCATCGACTTCCCTTCCCAACGGCCACCGGAGTATCAGGAGGAGGAGGTAAGCCAATCTCCCCCTCCCCAGCTAACTCCTAACTTGGGCCCAGGGTTAACAGTGGAGATGTTAACCCCCACTGACCCCCACGTTCCCTTTGCCACCGGGCAGGACTATGCCCCAATTCCCCCAGCAGAAGAGCTGGCATCAGGACAGAGCACTGCTGGCCTCTGCCCTACAGACCTTGTCCTTGTTACAGGACTGGCCTGCAAACCCCTCACCCCAGCAGAAGCGCTGGCACCAGGGCAGAGTGCCGCTGGCCTCTGCCCCCCAAGTACCATCAGCTATTTGCCCAGCTGCGCCAGGAAGGCAGAGGATGCTGCACTTTCATCCTATAACCTGGAACTTACAGGCCAGTGCTACTTGTTGTGGGGGGGCTGCTTTGTTGCTAGTGTTTATTTGTGGGTGGGTTGCGAGACTAACTTAGGCACTGACCGACAGAAGGTCAGGTGCCTGGTTAGTCTCCCTCCAAAAGGGGAGATATGTTACAAACTGCTGTTTGTAACTGGCCCTTTAAATGGAAAATTGCCCTGTTTCCCTGGATTTTGGAGAAGCCTATTTGCCAGCCTCCTTCCACATGACTATGGCCCCTGGAAGATTGTGCCCCTGAGGACATATTGACTTTTGTTGGGTGTGTGTGGCCCTTTAAGAACCGTCTGGTTCTTAAAGACCTGTGAAATGACTTGTCCCTGGCTTTCTCCCACTTGGTTCAGTTTCATTGTGTGCCATTAAGTGCTATGTTTTTCATACTCCCTTAGCTACAGGGATTGCTACAGAAGGAAGAGGTTCACCTACTGGAGCCTGGTCGTAGGTCCAGGGCGCAGAGCAGACGGCGAGATACCAGCCCAGCAGCGGTGGTTCATGGAGTCTGCATTACTTATGGTGGCTACGCAGCAGTTATAGTGTCCACGGTGCTGCTGCTCCTTTGGTGAGCGCTAGGAGCATCCTTTTCTACGGTCCAACTTCCAGCCAGTCTGGAGGCAACCGTAACATATATATATATATATATATATATATATATAAAGGTTATTAATTACATTAATATTTTAACACAAATATATGCATAGCCACTACAGTTAAACTATAGTTGATAGATGAAAGAGAGCAATTTGTATTTTATATATTTATATATATATAATTTCTGGTGTTTCAATTAGAGAATATATATATTGTCCTATGGTTTAACTAAGCACTATTAAAATTGTACCAGTCTGAATGTTTAGTGGTTTATATTTTAGTCTCATTGTGATATTTTAAATGCAACTTTGATTTGGGAGGCTATTGTGAATAAGGTAAACTTTTATGAACTTTGCGTAACATATTTTAATAGTTTTTAAATGTGTATAATATTGATTCATATTCTGGTTCCTACAAATATATTTCAATGTGTTCATAGATATTAACTAATGATAAAGAATTTAGGAATTTATATCAATTTTATGGTTTCTAGTATATGCATATTGATTAAGGGTTTCATTTAAAGAAAGATTGTTAAATATATTGTGTTATAACCCTGCCATATACTGACATATTATTTGGAGGCACTGCTGAGATATTATAAATATTTATCATATTGATATAATATATTTGTAGTAAATAGAAATTATTATAAAAGAGAGAGAAGAATTTTATATTTCGAAATTAATATTTTTGAAGGTATAATTTTTTTTAAAATATTGAAATATTGGTTTTCATATTTCAAGATTGATATTAACATTTTGAAATATTATAAATTAATTTTTGAAAAATTGATACAAATATAAATTTTTCATATTTCAAAATTAATTTTTCATATTTCAAAGTTAATAAAAAATATTAATTTTTCATATTTCAAAATTAATATAAATTATTTTTTCATATTTCAAAATTAATAAAAAAAATATTAATTTTTCATATTTCAAAATTAATATTGATATTTTTGAAAATATAATTTTTTTTCCTCTCTCTTATTGGTCAAAATTGTATTAGCATTTTTATCTTATTAAGTACAACACTAAAATAACAATGTCTTCAGCAAAAAGTAATACTAGCGTTTCTGTACATGATGAAATTGTACCCTCCCCAAGATCCTCTGTCCATGAAATGGTTAAGGCAAAAAATCTCAAATTAGAAGCCATGAACCACCTCTTGACTAGACTTGATATTGGGGACGATGTCTCCATGTATATTAAGGGGTGTAAAGCTAAGGCCAAAGATTTATTTAGAGACATGTGGTTTGAAGATGGGGAATTATACCAAATTTTACTGCAACTTAATGAATGCACGGAATTTAGAGGACGTGATGAATTAATTTTCAAAACTTGGCCGATCCTAATGTATTTGAGCTGTGAGATGTCTAGCCAAATGGCAGGACAGGACAGACAATTAGGATGGCTAAGGGTTGAAAATGATTCATTACGAGAGTTTGAAGAAGCCTTTATTCATGGAAAGGTAGAGGTTCTAGAAGCTAATAAAAAGGTTTCTGACTTAAATAAATATAATCAGAAATTAGTGGCTGAATTTAAAGCTTTCGAAGAAGAATATGAAAAATGCCAAGATGAAAATAAAACTTTAAAAGCTAGATATCGTGAGGCTGAAAAAGGATATGAACAGGAAATAAATAAATTAAAGAGACAAATCAGCAGTAATAAGGAACCTTTAAGTAATAACACTAATGCTGAAATCTTTAACTCAATTAAGGACTGGGTCAGAAATGAGTTTCAAGATACCAGGTGGGAGGATAGACAAAAATACCCAAATTATAGCCCTAATTCAGGCCCAGAGGTAACTTTTTCCCCTAGGCAATTACCTAACTCTGAAGGACAAGAAGATTATTACGCCTCAGATGAAGAGGGCAGTTACTATAACGGGTCAGAAAGGGGAGCTAGCTTCTCAGACAGCCCATATAAAAATACACGGGTAAAATTTCAGCACAGTAAAGATAGGACAGATGAAAGGCACCCTAACTCAAACAATAAGTTCCTAATGAAATCCAGTAATGTACTAAATAAAGTGTATGACACCCCTACAATAATTAAATTGCTAAAGAATGCAGTATGTCCATTTTCCAAAGGGGGGCCACTTCCATAATTGACCACTTAGAGGCCTTTGAAAATGCTTTATCTATAATGAATGTTACAAGTGAGCAGTTAAAAATTGAATTTCTACCCTGGGTATTTGAAGGTAAATAACACAAATTCTTTGCTTCACTAAAGGATATGAACATTCATTCCTGGGATGAGACAAAGCGACAGTGCAGAAAGGAATTCGGGCAACATCGCACTAAAACTGCAGCGAGAATTGCTGTATATGGTTTAAAATGTAGTGCAAATCAAATTCCCATAGAGTTCCTTTCCATACTGAAAAGCACGTACAGTATGGCTGAAGATAATCAAATATTAGAATGCTCAGAGTTTGTGAATTTAGCTAGAGATTTTGATGAGAACTGCTCATTGGAATGGCTGATCAAAGAGAGTACAAAATTATACTCTATTCAGCAATCCGGTGAACAGGGGGATTAAAGGGAGAGAAAGCCCAATCCTAAAATAGTGGCCAAAACTAGTGTGTCACCTAACGGGCCATCTCCACAGAGGTTTAACTCTACCCCTCCCCCAACATGGGCTGAGGCGCAGAGACACTATACCCAAAGTGGGGGCATACCCAAGCAAATTACTCCCAAAAGAGAAGAATACCCATTAGAAAATAGATATCCCCCCAAAGGTAGATACAATAAGTGGCGAAAATACTCTCAGAGTAACCAGACACCCCAAGTAAATAGTGCTCTCCAAAATATTAATGCTGAACAAGTTGAACCCCAGGGGCAACCACGCCAGTATAGAAACGGCGGCCCTGATTCTGAGGGGACCCAAGAGCCCAGGAATCACTACTATGGGGCATCAAGGGATAGACCCAGGGGTAGAGGTAACTTGTAGGATCAAGTAGATCAGCTTAGTACCCAGCTAATTCGGTTGAGCCAACAAGTCGCTAATATGAGTCAAGCATTTACGGCTCAGCAACCTAACAATCTTTTTTTAGGGGTACAGCCAGTGGCCAGCAGTGGACCACAGGCACAGTCATAAATATTGCAGTATCCCCTGAAAGGGAGGGGAGAGATATACAAAATGCAATGCTAAATGTCAATAATGGTACTAATCATATTCTCTCCCCACAGACCGGAAACGGACGATTTAGCTGTGATGACGAGCAACCTCGGCCAGAAAGCATTAACAATATTCCTTCCTTTGCAGCATTCTCTTAACCTTGTTTCCACAGATGCAGTACACAAGGACCCTGTCATAGAGGAGACCTGTAGGTATGAAGTTTCCTCTGCATCGGGCAGCACAGCGGATTAAGGTAACACGTAGCGAAGCCCACAGATGTATGATAATGCCAATTTTATGTGTGAAATGGTAGAAACTGCAGGGAGGTATATTGTATTAGCTGAGCTACAAGATTCAGTCTCCAACCCTGTCATGGGATTAATTGATACTGGGTCTCAGGCGACCATTTTATCCCACAGGTACTACACACAGCTAAACGAGCTAACACCCCACAAACCTAAAATAAAATAATTTGATGGTTCTCTAATAGGAGTTGGGGGCGATTCTCTAAAAGTCTACGGTACGGCCTGGTTAAAATTTAAACTGGGGAACAGGGTCATAAGACACCCTGTCATTATAGTGGATCTGCCAACTGATCATTTAATTATTGGTAGTGATCTCCTGAAGCTATTAAGCACCATAATTGATTGCATAAATAATGTAATTTGGTCACAAGCTAAAAGGCCTATTAATTATGAGAAATCTGGTATATCTCGCTCCCGACATAACTGTCACGTGGTGGAAGAAAAACCAAATGCTGTGGAGATTCATTTCAAGAATAACTCTGTACCTGAAATAACTATTTTACAAATAGATGATCAGACTCCTTTAAGTGGCTCTGATGGTAATACTTTTAAAATTTCACCTGGAAAGATAGCGAATATTTCCTAAGACGGCGATGTATTAACCATATCTCTCCACAAGGGGATCATAGAATCCCTGAGGGAGTGGGCCACACTCCCACAGGAATTGAGAGAGTTAAAGAGGATCTATTTATCCCTATATAAGTGCATGACCTTGGGAATACCAAATATGCCAAATTGAGCTTAAAACAGGAAGCTAGCTATATAAGCGAAGGCTTATTAGCGCAAATAGCTGAACCTAAAGTGATTAATTATCTTTCTCCCCAAGACCACTGTGTCCACAACCTGGATAACAGGTTTGAAAGCTATAACATCACAACTAAGTGCTTATTATCTGTCTCTATAGGTAATAAGTCAATGAAGCACCTGTTTTTAGTTTTAAATACTCCCCATAATCAAATATACATTGGCAATGATTTCTTACATAGATATGCCATACAAATATATTTGATTAACTTTTGCCTCTGGAGCAGGTTAAATGGATAACGTCCCTAAATGCGCCGGATGTCTTGAAGATGGGATAGATGATGCTATCTGGATGAAGACTTCTTCCCGGCTGGAGGACAACTTCTTGGATGAAGACTTCTCCTGGCTTCGTTGAGGACTTCTTGCCACTTGGATAAAGACTTCTCCTGGCTTCGTTAAGGACTTCTTGCCGCTTGGATAAAGACTTCTCCCGGCTGGATGAGTATGGATGTCCGGTTTATTGGGTGGGTTTTATTTTTAGATTAGGGACTTTGGGCACCGTAAAAGAGCTAAATGCCTTTTTAAGGGCAATGCCCATCCAAATGCCCTTTTCAGGGCAATGGGGATCTTAGGTTTTTTAGGTAGGTTTTTATTTGGGGGGGTTGGTTGTGTGAGTGGTGGGTTTTACTGTTGGGGGGTTGTTTGTATTTGAAGTTTTTTCTACAGGTAAAAGAGCTGATTTATTTGGGGCAATGCCCCGCAAAAGGCCCTTTTAAGGGCCATTGGCAGTTTAGTATAGGCTAGGGTTTTTTTTATTTTGGAGGGGCTTTTTATTTTGATAGGGCTATTAGATTAGGTGTAATTAGTTTAAAAATTTGATCATTTCTTTTTTATTTTGTGTAATTTAGTGTTTATAATTTTTTGTAATTTGGATAAATGTATTTTTTTAATTTAATTTATTTAATTTTAGTGTAATGTTAGGTTTTAGTGTAAGACAGGTTAGTTTTTATTTTACAGTTAAATTTGTATTTATTTTTACTAGGTAGTTAGTAAATAGTTAATAACTATTTACTAACTAGTCTACCTAGTTAAAATAAATACAAACTTACCTGTGAAATAAAAATAAAACCTAAGATAGCTACAATGCAACTATTAGTTATTTTGTAGCTAGCTTAGGTTTTATTTTACAGGTAAGTATGTATTTAGTTTCTCTTGTAAGGTGTATCCAGTCCATGGATCATCCATTACTTGTGGGATATTCTCCTTCCCAACGCGAAGCTGCAAGAGGATCACCCACAGCAGAGCTGTCTATATAGCTCCTCCTCTAACTGCCACTTCCAGTCATTCTCTTGCACCTCTCGACAAAAAAGGAAGTAGCTAGAGATGTGGTGTTTTTATTTAGTTTATCTTAACTCACCCCACGTGTCAGAACCTTTGACTCCCGCTCAAGAGGTGCCAAGTACATCTAGCGCGCCCATGGAGTTTACTTTACAAGACATGGCGGCATTTATGGATCATACCCTTACAGCGGTATTGTCCAAACTACCAGGGTTACAAGGAAAGCGAGACAGCTCTGGGGCTAGAAAAAATACAGAGCACTCTGACGCTTTAGTAGCTATGTCTGATATCCCCTCACAATATGCAAAAGCTGAGGCAGGAGAGCTTCTTTCTGTGGGTGATTTTTCTGATTCAGGGAAGATGCTTCAACCTGATTCTGATATGTCAACATTTAAATTTAAGCTTGAACACCTCCGCTTGTTGCTCAGGGAGGTCTTAGCTACTCTGGATGACTGTGACACCATTATAGTGCCAGAGAAATTGTGTAGATTGGATAAATACTATGCAGTGCCTGTTTACACTGATGTTTTTCCAATACCTAAAAGGTTTTCAGAAATTATTACTAAGGAATGGGATAGACCAGGTGTACCGTTCTCTCCCACTCCTATTTTTAAGAAAATTTTTCCAATAGATGCCGCTACACGGGACTTATGGCAAACGGTCCCTAAGGTGGAGGGAGCAGTTTCTACCCTAGCTAAGTGTACAACTATCCCCGTCGAGGACAGTTGTGCTTTCCTAGATCCAATGGATAAAAAGTTAGAGGGTTACCTTAAGAAAATGTTTATTCAACAAGGTTTTATCCTCCAGCCTCTTGCATGCATTGCCCCAGTCACTGCTGCTGCGGCCTTCTGGTTTGAGTCTCTTACAGGTAGAAACTCCATTGGATGATATACTTGACAAGCTTAAAGCGCTTAAGCTAGCCAATTCATTTGTTTCTGACACCGTTGTTCATTTAACTAAACTAACGGCTAAGAACTCAGGTTTTGCTATTCAGGCGCGTAGGGCGCTATGGCTTAAATCCTGGTCAGCTGACGTTACTTCAAAGTCTAAGCTTCTCAATATTCCCTTCAAGGGGCAGACCCTATTCGGGCCTGGACTGAAGGAGATCATTTCTGATATTACTGGAGGAAAAGGTCATGCCCTTCCTCAGGATAGGTCTAACAAATTAAGCACCAAAAAATAAAATTTTGGTGCCTTTCGAAACTTTAAGACGAGCGCGGCATCATCTTCCTATAATACAAAACAAGAGGGAAATTTTGCCCAGTCCAAGCCGGTCTGGAGACCTAACCAGGCTTGGAACAAAGGTAAACAGGCCAAGAAGCCTGCTGCTGCCTCTAAGACAGCATGAAAGATTGGCCCCCGATCCGGTAACGGATCTAGTAGGGGGCAGACTTTCTCTCTTCGCCCAGGCTTGGGCAAGAGATGTCCAGGATCCCTGGGCGTTGGAAATTGTGTCCCAGGGATATCTTCTGGACTTCAAAGATTCTTCCCCAAAAGGAAGATTTCACCTTTCACAATTATCTGCAGACCAGATAAAGAGAGAGGCATTCTTACATTGTGTTCAAGACCTCCTAGTTATGGGAGTGATCCACCCAGTTCTAAAGGAGGAACAGGGGCAAGGATTCTATTCAAATCTATTTGTGGTTCCCAAGAAAGAGGGAACCTTCAGACCAATCTTAGATCTCAAGATCCTAAACAAATTTCTCAGGGTCCCATCTTTCAAGATGGAGACTATTCGAACCATCCTACTTATGATCCAGGAGGGTCAATACATGACTACCGTGGACTTAAAGGATGCTTATCTTCACATTCCGATACACAAAGATCATCATCGGTTTCTCAGGTTCGCCTTCCTAGACAGGCATTACTAGTTTGTGGCTCTTCCCTTTGGGTTAGCTACGGCACCAAGAATCTTTACGAAGGTTCTGGGGTCACTTCTGGTGGTCCTAAGGCTGCGGGGCATAGCAGTAGCCCCTTACTTAGACGACATTCTGATACAGGCATCAAATTTCCAAATTGCCAAGTCCCATACGGACATTGTTCTGGCATTCCTGAGGTCTCATGGGTGGAAAGTGAACGAAAAGAAGAGTTCTCTATCCCCTCTCACAAGAGTTTCCTTCCTGGGAACTCTGATAGATTCTGTAGTAATGAGGATTTACCTGACAGAGGCCAGGTTGTCAAAACTTCTAAATTCCTGCCGTGTTCTTTATTCTACTTCTCGCCCTTCGGTGGCTCAGTGTATGGAAGTAATCGGCTTAATGGTAGCGGCAATGGACATAGTGCCGTTTGCCCGCCTACATCTCAGACGGCTGCAACTCTGCATGCTCAGTCAGTGGAATGGGGATTACACAGATTTGTCCCCTCTACTAAATCTGGATCAAGAGACCAGGGATTCTCTTCTCTGGTGGCTATCTCGAGTCCATCTGTCCAAAGGTATGACCTTCCGCAGGCCAGATTGGACAATAGTAACAACAGATGCCAGCCTTCTGGGCTGGGGGGCAGTCTGGAACTCTCTGAAGGCTCAGGGGTCATGGACTCAGGAGGAGGCTCTCCTTCCGATAAACATTCTGAATCTAAGAGCGATATTCAATGCTCTTCAGGCTTGGCCTCAGCTAGCGGCAGTGAGGTTCATCAGATTTCAATCGGACAACATCACGACTGTAGCTTACATCAGCCATCAAGGGGGAACAAGGAGTTCCCTAGCGATGTTGGAGGTTTCAAAGATAATTCGTTGGGCAGAGATTCACTCTTGCCACCTATCAGCTATCCATATCCCAGGAGTAGAGAACTGGGAGGCGGATTTTCTTAGTCGACAGACTTTTCATCCAGGGGAGTGGGAGCTCCATCCGGAGGTGTTTGCACAGTTGATTCAACGTTGGGGCAAACCAGAACTGGATCTCATGGCATCTCGCCAGAACGCCAAGCTTCCTTGTTACGGATCCTGGTCCAGGGATCCAAGGCAGCGCTGATAGATGCTCTAGCAGCGCCGTGGTCCTTCAACCTGGCTTATGTGTTTCCACCGTTTCCTCTGCTCCCTCGTCTGATTGCCAAGGTCAAGCAGGAGAGAACATCGGTGATTTTGATAGCACCTGCATGGCCACGCAGGACTTGGTATGCAGATCTGGTAGACATGTCATCCTTTCCACCATGGACTCTGCCTCTGAGGCAGGACCTTCTACTTCAGGGTCCTTTCAACCATCCAAATCTAATTTCTCTGCGGCTGACTGCTTGGAGATTGAACGCTTGATTTTATCAAAGCGTGGTTACTCCGAGTTGGTCATTGATACCTTAATACAGGCGCGAAAGCCTGTCACCAGGAAAATCTATCCTAAGATATGGTGTAATTATCTTCATTGGTGTGAATCCAAGGGTTGCTCATGGAGTAAGGTCAGGATTCCTAGGATATTATCTTTTCTCCAAGATGGATTGGAGAAGGGTTTGTCAGCAAGTTCCTTAAAGGGACAGATTTCTGCTCTGTCTATTCTTTTGCACAAACGTCTGGCTGAGGTTCCAGACGTGCAGGCGTTTTGTAAGGCTTTAGTCAGAATTAAGCCTGTGTTTAAACCTGTTGCTCCGCCTTGGAGTTTAAATTTAGTTCTTAAGGTTCTTCAAGGGGTTCCGTTTGAACCTTTGCATCCCATAGATATTAAGCTCTTATCTTAGAAAGTTTTGTTTTTAGTAGCTATCTCCTCGGCTCGAAGAGTTTCGGAGTTATCTGCTTTACAATGTGATTCTCCTTATCTCATTTTTCATTCCGATAAGGTAGTGTTACGTACCAAACCTGGTTTTCTACCTAAGGTGGTATCTAATAAAAATATCAATCAGGAGATTGTTGTACTGTCACTGTGTCCTAATCCTTCTTCAAAGAAGGAACGTCTATTACACAATCTTGACGTGGTTCATGCTTTAAAGTTTTATTTACAAGCTACTAAAGATTTTCGCCAAACATCTGCATTGTTTGTTGTCTACTGTGGACAGAGGAGAGGCCAAAAGGCTTCGGCAACTTCTCTTTCTTTTTGGCTAAGGAGTATAATACGCTTAGCTTATGAGACTGCTGGCCAGCAGCCTCCTGAAAGGATTACAGCTCATTCTACTAGAGCGTTAGCTTCCACATGGGCTTTTAAGAATGAGGCTTCTGTTGAACAGATTTGTAAGGCGGCGACTTGGTCTTCGCTTCATACTTTTTCAAAATTCTATAAATTTGATACTTTTGCTTCTTCGGAGGCTATTTTTGGGAGAAAGGTTTTGCAGGCAGTGGTGCCTTCCGTTTAAGCACCTGCCTTGTCCCTCCCTTCATCCGTGTCCTATAGCTTTGGTATTGGTATCCTACAAGTAATGGATGATCCGTGGACTGGATACACCTTACAAGAGAAAACAAAATTTATGCTTACCTGATAAATTTATTTCTCTTGTGGTGTATCCAGTCCACGGCCCGCCCTGTCATTTTAAGGCAGGTGTGTTTTATTTTTAAACTACAGTCACCACTGCACCCTATGGTTTCTCCTTTCTCTTGCTTGTCTTCGGTCGAATGACTGGTAGTGGCAGTTAGAGGAGGAGCTATATAGACAGCTCTGCTGTGGGTGATCCTCTTGCAGCTTTCTGTTGGGAAGGAGAATATCCCACAAGTAATGGACTGGATACACCACAAGAGAAATAAATTTATCAGGTTAACATAAATTTTGTTTTTAAATAGGAATAATTTAGGTATTCATTGTAATTTTTATTTGGAATTATTTTAATTATGTTAAAGTTAGTGGGTGTTAGGGTTAGGGGTACGTTAGGGTTAGGTTTAGGGGTTAATAACTTTAGTATAGTGGTGGGCAACATTGGGAGAAGCAGATTAGGGGTTAATAAGTGTAGTGGCTGGCAGTGATTTTGCGGGCAGCAGATTAGGGGTTAATAACAGTAATGTAGGTTGCGGCGATGTTAGGGACAACAGATTAGGGGTAATAAGTGTATGTATGTGGCGATGACATTGGGGGCAGCAGATTAGGGGTTAATAATATTTAACTAGTGTTTGGGATTCGGGAGTGCAGCGGTTTAGGGGTTAATAGGTTTATTATAGTGGCGTGCTGTCCGGAGCTGCAGATTAGGGGTTAATAATTTTATTTTAGTGTTTGCAATGCGGGAGGGCCTCGGTTTAGGGGTTAATAGGTAGTTTATGGGTGTTAGTGTACTTTGTAACACTTTAGTTATGAGTTTTATGGTACAGGGTTGTAACGTAAAACCCATAACTACTGACTTTCAGGTGGCGGTACAGATCTTGGAGCTATAGGCTATACCGCTCACTTTTTGGCTGGACAGGCAAACTCGTAATACCCGGATTATTAATCTGCGTTCATGGTCACTTTCACATAGAAAATACGGTATAATATATAAACTGAGCTATTGCTAACTTCACATGTTACCGTATGAAATATAAACATATCAAATAATTAAAAATGAAGTATTTATTTTATACAAGTTACGGATAATACCTGAAAAATACAATAAAATATGTGACACCGGTGTCAGAAACACATATATGATCTATAAAAGCGTATTCAATAAAAATGATTATTCAATAAAAAATATTTATATCCTAAAATAGTGCTAACAATAAGTTGCTAAACAAATTGACTTTATAAAGTCAGACGAAAACCTGGTAATTGAGGTTACCTAAGGATTACTGGATAAATCTTTATCCTATATAATAGCTGAATACAATTCAATGGCCTCTAGTTATCAAGGTCTGTCGGACCTGAATACGCTCGCCGTAACTGCTGTTTCTGGCGAGCCTGCATGGGGCATCAAGCAGCGAGCCTGCATGGGGCATCAAGCTCCATTCGGAGCTTGATACATATGCCCCTATATCTTAATGCATCAATAAGTACTGTATCTCTTAGTATGCATCATAAATGAGACAGTGATGTTATTTAGATGTATCCCAGATACAAATCATGTATGATAAAATGATGTTGGTATCTTAATTTATTTCGCTCAAAGGTTCAAGTGAGCTAGATGTCAGCATGACGTCCCAGATAGTGAGCGTACATTCTAGTAATGAAGCATTCGTGAAAAAGTGCAAAAAGTGTTTGGGATCTTCAGCAAATATTACCAGGTTTTCGTTTCAGACTTTATAAAGTCAATTTGTTTAGCAACTTATTGTTAGCACTATTTTAGGATATAAATATTTTTTATTGAATAATCATTTTTACTTAATACGCTTTTATAGATCATATATGTGTTTCTGACACCGGTGTCACATATTTTATTGAATTTATCAGGTATTATCCGTAAGTTGTATAAATTATTTGATTTGTTTATTTCATACGGTAACATGTGAAGTTAGCAATAGCTCAGTTTATATATTACACCGTATTTTCTATGTGAAAGTGACCATGAACGCAGATTATTAATCCGAATACTAAATAAGTGTTTTTATATATTAAAGGTACACATCCACTTTTTAACTGGGAAGCAGCATTTATTTGCGCCACCTTTACCATTCATGAATCTCTTTTTTTAATCGTTTCCTTGGGAAGAAACGTTTTTGTTGGGTGTGCAGTATTCCCTTTTGCCCAGGACAGAAATATATCAAATTTTTCTAAACTCGTAATACCGGCGCTATGGAAGTTCCATTGAAAAAGGACTTTTTGAAAGGTGCGGTAGTTACGTTGCATTACGGCCAAAAAGGTGTGCGGTACAGCTATACCTGCAACACCTGTAATACCAGCGGTAGTGAAAAAGAGCCATAACGCTGCTTTTTCACTCATAACGCACAACTCGTAATCTAGCCGTTTGTTTGTTAGCACTTTTGTATTAGTACATTAACATCACTTTATTTTACTTCCATAGGTTGTCTGCATTGTAAAAATATATATATACTGACGCTTTTCAATTTCTTAAAAGCATTTTGGGGAGATGATAGTTGTGGATGATCCCTATGTTGTTTTAGAGTTTGCTCTATAAATTAGTCAATGTGCAAAATAACTTTAAGCTTTAAGCTGATTTCTGACGTTTGTGATCATTTTGGGTAAGCATTTGTCATAAATACATTTAGATCTGACAGCGCAGCACAGCATTTAATGCACGTACACAGTGACCTACTCATACAGTATGAGCATGTGCAATGCCAGTGTAAGATGCCCTTATGATTTTACAGGATGGTACTTTTCCAGGGCTGCCAGCCAGTCTCAGGTGGGCATGGATGAGACGTGTGTTATGTGACTCGCACCAGCCACCTGAGACACTGGGATGAGCTTTTCCCAGAAGCCCAAATCCCACATTGCCTAAGTCTGTGTGCCTAGGGCTGATGTAAGATCTTTTAATAAACCTGCCTGACTCATTCCTTAAATCTGAATGAAATATTTCTAACTGTCAATTCACAACAATGTCCGAGCTGTTACTTCCTCAGGCAATGATTGCCAACTGACCATTCTGCCAGGACACGCTGCCCATTTTCCATGATTACTGTAAAAGCTCAGTCTGTGACCCCAGTCCCTCCAGGCAACTATTGGGTCTGATGCCAGTACCAGTACTGTATTTCTGTCATCCTGTTATAGAGCTTAGCTTGCTGCAGTTTTGTATGTGACACATGTATGTGTTAGATGTGTTTATTTGCAGGACAAGTACTAATAAGAACAGATAATTAATGTGTATCAAAAATGCCTCCAATAAAACACAATCTTATGAGCATTAAAGACTAAATTAAACTTAATTCAGATAGAACTTGCTGACCTTTTAATATACTTCTGTTACCAAATTTACTTCATTCGTTTAGTAACCTTTGTTGAAATGCATATGCAGGTAGTCTCAGGGGCAGCAATGCACTACTGTGAGCAAGCTGCGGATTGTTGGATACACTCATATGCCTCTTTTCATTGGTTCACCAGATATGTTTAGCTAGCTCCCAGAACTGCATTGCTGCTCCAGAGCTGACTTTAACTATGTGTTTAATCTATTTGCAGGGGGTTAAACACATATGCGAGCAGTAGTGCAGTAATACAATGGCCTCTAGTTATGAAGGTCTGTCAGACCTGATCCGACAGTGCGGATCAGTTCCGACAGACCTCACTGAATACGGCGAGCAATACACTCGCCGTATTCAGCATTGCACCAGCAGTTCACAAGAGCTGCTGGTGCAACGCTGCCCCCTGCAGACTCGCGGGCCAATAGGCTGCCAGCAGGAAGGTGTCAATCAACCCGATCGTACTCGATCGGGTTGATTTCCGGCGACAGGTTATGGAGCAGCGGCCTTTGTGACCGCTGCCTCATAACCGCTGTTTCTGGTGAGCCTGCAGGCGCTTGATACATATGCCCCACTATCTTTACTTAATGAAGCATTTTCTTTCTATTCTTTTATGTCCATTTTAAGGTGCTAAGTAGAGAACAGCTCTGAGCAGATGTTACCACGTAGGATAAGAAGGCTATTTAGCTGCTTTATGATTAGCTGTGTGTAGTAGCATTTTCTTTATATAGGGAAGAGCAGGTGGGATTAGTTGTATTTATGCCTCATAACTGAAGCAGTGAATTGCTATGAGCCTGCATAAAACAGTTACAGCATTAAATGTGTCATTTTTTGTCAATTTGAATTATTTTGCAGTCCAGACCCATACCACTTGAAAATAGTCTTAATCTCTTTACCTTACCTCCTCTCCTGTTGCCCATTAGTGAATTCCTGCACTGCACTCTAATCTCCCCTCTCTGCCCTGTGATTCCTGCACTGCACTCTATTGTCCCCTCTCTGCCCTGTGATTCCTGCACTGCACACTAATGTCCACTCTCTGCCCTGTGATTCCTGCACTGCACTCTATTGTCCCCTCTCTGCCCTGTGATTCCTGCACTGCACTCTATTGTCCCCTCTCTGCCCTGTGATTCCTGCATTGCACTGTAATGTCCCCTATCTGCACTGATATTCCTCCAAAACACTCTAGTGTCCCCTTTCTGCCCTGTGATTCCTGCATTGCACTCTTGTGTCCCCTCTCTGCCCTGCGATTCCTGCACTGCACACTAATGCCCACTCTCTGCCCTGTGATTCCTGCATTGCACTCTTGTGTCCCTTCTCTGCCCTGTGATTCCTGCACTGCACACTAATGCCCACTCTCTGCCCTGTGATTCCTGCACTGCACCCTAATGCCCTTTCTCTCTGCATTAGTATTCCTGCACTGCATTCTAATGTCCTCTCTCTGCACTAGTATTTCTACACTGCAGTCTAATACCTCCTCTCTGCACTAGTATTCCCGCACTGCACTCTAATGCCCCCTTTATGTACTAGTATTGCTGCACTGCACTCTATAATGCCCCTCCTCTGCACTAGTATTCTTGCACTGCACTCTAATGCCCCCCACCGACAGTAGTATACCTGCAAAGCACTCTAATGTCCCCTCTCTGCACTGATATTCCTCCAAAACACTCAAGTATCCCCTCTCTGCACTTTGATACCTGCTCTGCACTTTTGTGTCCCCTGTCTGCTATGTGATTTTTGCACTGCACTCAAGTTTTCTCTCTCCACACTAGTATTCCTGCACTGCAGTCTAATGTCCCTGCTCTGCACTAGTATTCCTACACTGCACCCTAATACCCTCTCTCTGCACTAGTATTCCTGCACTGCAGGCTAATGCCCCCTCTCTGCACTAGTATTCCTGCACTGCACTCTAATGAACCCTCTCTGCACTAGTATTCCTGCACTGCACTCTAATGCCCCCTCTCTGCACTAGTATTCCTGCACTGCACTCTAATGCCCCCTCTCTGCACTAGTATTCCTGCCCTGTGCTCTATTGCTTCCTTTCTGCACTAGTATTCCTGCACTGCAGTCTAATGCCTCCTCTCTGCACTAGTATTCCTACACTGTACCCTAATACCCTCTCTCTGCACTAGTATTCCTACACTGCACCCTAATACCCTCTCTCTGCACTAGTATTCCTACCCTGTGCTCTATTGCTTCCTTTCTGCACTAGTATTCCTGCACTGCACTCTAATGAACCCTATCTGCACTAGTATTCCTGCCCTGTGCTCTATTGCTTCCTTTCTGCACTAGTATTCCTACACTGTACCCTAATACCCTCTCTCTGCACTAGTATTCCTACACTGCACCCTAATACCCTCTCTCTGCACTAGTATTCCTACCCTGTGCTCTATTGCTTCCTTTCTGCACTAGTATTCCTGCACTGCACTCTAATGAACCCTATCTGCACTAGTATTCCTGCACTGTGCTCTATTGCTTCCTCTCTACACTGGTATTCCTGCACTGCAGTCTAATGCCACCTCTCTGCACTAGTATTTCTGCACTGCACCCTAATGCCCTCTCTCTGCACTAGTATTCCTGTGCTGCACTTTAATGCTCCCACTTTCGACTAGTATTCCTGTACTGCACTCTAATACCCGCTCGCTGCACTTGTATTCCTGCACTGCAGTCTAATGCCCCCTCTCTGCACTAGTATTCCTGCACTGCACTCTAATGAACCCTCTCTGCACTAGTATTCCTGCACTGTGCTCTATTGCTTCCTCTCTGCACTGGTATTCCTGCACTGCAGTCTAATGCCCCCTCTCTGCACTAGTATTCCTACACTGCACTCTAATGAGCCCTCTCTGCACTAGTATTCCTGCACTGCACTCTAATGAGCCCTCTCTGCACTAGTATTCCTAAACTGCACCCTAATGCCCTCTCTCTGCACTAGTATTCCTGTGCTGCACTTTAATGCTCCCACTTTCCACTAGTATTCCTGTACTGCACTCTAATACCCCCTGTCTGCACTTGTATTCCTGCACTGCAGTCTAATGCCCCTCTCTGCACTAGTATTCCTGCACTGCAGTCTAATGCCCCCTCTCTGCACTAGTATTCCTGCACTGCACTCTATTGCCCCCTATCTGCACTAGTATTCCTGCAATGTATTCAAATGTCCCCTCTCTGTACTAGTATTCCTGCACTACATACTATTGCCCCCTCTCTTCACTAGTATTCATGTACTGCAGTCTATTGCCCCATATGCACTAGTATTCCCACACTACACCCTAATGCCCCCCATCTGCACTAGTATTCATGTACTGCACCCTAATGCCCTCTCTCTGCACTTGTATTCATGTACTGCAGTCTATTGCCCCCTATCTGCACTAGTATTCATGTACTGCACCCTAATGCCCTCTCTCTGCACTCATATTCATGTACTGCAGTCTATTGCCCCCTTTGCACTAGTATTGCTGTGCTGCACTTTAATGCTCCCACTTTGCACTAGTATTCCGACACTGCAGTCTAATGCCCCCTTTCTGCACTAGTATTACTGTACTGCAGTCTAATGCCCCCTCTCTGCACTAGTATTCCTGTGCTACAGTCTAATGCCCCTCTCGGCACTAGTATTCCTGCACTGCAGTCTAATGCCCCCTCTATGCACTAGTATTCATGTACTGCAGTCTATTGCCCCCTATGTACTAGTATTCCCACACTACACCCTAATGCCCCCTATCTGCACTAGTATTCATGTACTGCACCCTAATGCCCTCTCTCTGCACTAGTATTCATGTACTGCAGTCTATTGCCCCCTATGCACTAGTATTCCTGTGCTGCACTTTAATGCTCCCACTTTGCACTAGTATTCTGACACTGCAGTCTAATGCCCCCTCTCTGCACTAGTATTCCTGTGCTACAGTCTAATTCCCCTCTCGGCACTAGTATTCCTGCACTGCAGTCTAATGCCCCTCTCGGCACTAGTATTCCTGCAATGCAGTCTAATGTCCCCTCTCTGCACTAGTAATCCAGTGCTACAGTCTAATGTCCCCTCTCTGCACTAGTAATCCTGTGCTACAGTCTAATGTCCCCTCTCTGCACTAGTAATCCTGTGCTACAGTCTAATGTCCCCTCTCTGCACTAATAATCCTGTGCTACAGTCTAATGTCCCCTCTCTGCACTAGTAATCCTGTGCTACAGTTCAATGTCCTCTCTCTGCACTAATAATCCTGTGCTACAGTCTAATGTCCCCTCTCTGCATTAGTATTCCTGCACTCTAATGCCCCCTCTCTGCACTAGTATTCATACACTGAAGTCTAATGTTCCCTCTTTGCGCTAGTACTCCTGCACTGCACCCTAATGCCCTCTCTCTACACTAGTATTCATACACTGCAGTCTAATGTCCCCTCTCTGCACTAGTATTCCTGCACTGCACTATAATGCCCTCTCTCTGCACTAGTATTCATACACTGCAGTCTATTGCCCCCTAGGCACTAGTATTCCTGTGCTGCACTTTAATGCTCCCACTTTGCACTAGTATTCCGACACTGCAGTCTAATGCCCCCTCTCTGCACTAGTATTCCTGCACTGCACTCTAATGCCCTCTCTCTGCACTAGTATTCATACACTGCAGTCTAATGTTCCCTCTCTTCATTAGTATTCCTGCACTGCACTCTAATGCCCCCTCTCTGCACTAGTATTCATACACTGCAGTCTAATGTTCCCTCTCTGCACTAGTATTCCTGCACTGCAGTCTAATGCCCCCTCTCTGCACTAGTATTCCTGCACTGCAGTCTAATGCCCCCTCTCTGCACTAGTATTCCTGCACTGCAGTCTAATGCCCCCTCTCTGCACTAGTATTCCTGCAATGCATTCGAATGTCCCCTCTCTGTACTAGTATTCGTGCACTACACACTAATGCCCCCTCTCTTCACTAGTATTCATGTACTGCAGTCTATTGCCCCCTATGCACTAGTATTCCCACACTACACCCTTATGCCCCCTATCTGCACTAGTATTCATGTACTGCACCCTAATGCCCTCTCTCTGCACTAGTATTCATGTACTGCAGTCTATTGCCCCCTATGCACTAGTATTCCCACACAACACCCTAATGCCCCCTATCTGCACTAGTATTCATGTACTGCACCCTAATGCCCTCTCTCTGCACTAGTATTCATGTACTGCAGTCTATTGCCCCCTATGCACTAGTATTGCTGTGCTGCACTTTAATGCTCACACTTTGCACTAGTATTCCGACACTGCAGTCTAATGCCCCCTTTCTGCACTAGTATTACTGTACTGCAGTCTAATGCCCCCTCTCTGCACTAGTATTCCTGTGCTACAGTCTAATGCCCCTCTCGGCACTAGTATTCCTGCACTGCAGTCTAATGCCCCTTCTCTGCACTAGTAGTACTGTACTGCAGTCTAATGCCCCCTTTCTGCACTAGTAATCCTGTGCTACAGTCTAATGTCCCTCTCGGAACTAGTATTCCTGCAATGCAGTCTAATGTCCACTCTCTGCACTAGTAATCCTGTGCTACAGTCTAATGTCCCCTCTCTGCACTAATAATCCTGTGCTACAGTCTAATGTCCCCTCACTGTACTAGTATTCCTGCACTGAACTCGAATGCCCCCTCTCTGAATTAGAATTCATGCACTGTACTCTAATGCCCCCTCTCTGCACTAGTATTCCTGCACTGCAGTCTAATGCCCCCTCTCTGCACTAGTATTGATACACTGCAGTGTAATGTCCCCTCTCTGTACATCCTACACTGCACTCTAATGCCCTCTCTATGCACTAGTATTCCTGCACTGCACCCTAATGCCCCCTCTGTGCACTAGTATTCCTGCACTGCACTCTAATGCCCCATCTCTGCACTAGTATTCCTGCCCTGCACTCTAATGCCCCATCTCTGCACTAGTATTCCTGCACTACAGTCAAATGCTCCCTCTCTACCCTAATATTCCTGCAATGCACTCTAATGTCCCCTCTCTGCACTAGCATTCCTGCACTGCACTCTAATAGCCCTCTTTGCACTAGTATTCCTGTACTGCAGTCTAATGCCCTCTCTCTTCACTAGTATTCCCACACTGTACTCTAATGCCCCCTCTCTGCACTAGTATTCCTGTACTGCAGTCTAATGCCCTCTCTCTGCACTAGTATTCCTGTACTGCAGTCTAATGCCCCCTCTCTGCACTAGTATTCATGTGCTGCAGTCTAATGCCCCTCTCTGCACTAGTATTCCTGCACTGCACTCTAATGCCCCTTCTCTGCACTAGTATTCCTGCACTGCAGTCTAATGTCCCCTCTCTGCACTAGTATTCCTGCACTGAACTCTAGTGCCCCCTCTCTGCACTAGTATTCCTGCACTGCACTCTAATGCCCCTTCTCTGCACTAGTATTCCTGCACTGCAGTCTAATGTCCCCTCTCTGCACTAGTATTCCTGCACTGAACTCTAATGCCCCCTCTCTGCACTAGTATTCGTGCACTGCACTCTAATGCCCCCTCTCTGCACTAGTATTCCTGCACTGCAGTCTAATGCCCCTCTCTGCACTAGTATTCCTGCACTGCAGTCTAATGCCCCTTCTCTGCACTGGTTTTCCTGCACTGCAGTCGAATGCCCCCTCTCTGCACTAGTATTCCTGCACTGCACTATAATGTCCCCTCTCTGCATTAGTATTCCTGCACTATACTCGAATGCCCCCTCTCTGCACTAGTTTTCCTGCACTGCAGTCAAATGCTCCCCCTTTACACTAATATTCCTGCAATGCACTCTAATGTCCCCTCTCTGCACTAGTATTCCTGCACTGCACTCTAATAGCCCTCTCTGCACTAGTATTCCTGTACTGCAGTCTAATGCCCTCTCTCTGCACTAATATTCCCACACTGCACTCTAATGCCCCCTCTCTGCACTAGTATTCCTGTGCTGCAGTCTAATGCCCTCTTTCTGCACTAGTATTCCTGTACTGCAGTCTAATGCCCCCTCTCGGCACTAGTATTCCTGCACTGCAGTCTAATGCCCCTTCTCTGCACTAGGATTCCTGCACTGCACTCTAATGTCCCCTCTCTGCATTAGTATTATTGCACTGCACTCTTATACACCCCCCCACCTGCAGTAGTATACCTGCAAAGCACTCTAATGCCCCCTCTCTGGTATTCCTGCACTACAGTCTAATGTCCCCTCTCTGCACTAGTATTCCTGCACTGAACTCTAATGTCCCCTCTTTGCACTAGTATTCTTGCACTGCATTCTAATGTCCCCCCACCTGCACTAGTATTCCTTCACTGCAATCTAGTGCCCCTCTCTGCACTAGTATTCCTGCACTGCACTCTAATGTCCCCTCTGCACTACTACTCCTACACTGCACTCTAGTGCCCCCTCTCTGCACTAGTATTCCTGCACTGCACTCTAAAGCCCCTCTCTGCACTAGTATTCCTAAACTGCAGTCTATTGCCCCCTCTCTGCACTAGTATTCCTGCACTGCACTATAATGACCCCTTTCTTCACTAGTATTCCTGCACTGCACTCTAGTGCCCGTTCTCTGCACTAGTATTCCTGCACTTCACTCTAATGCCTCCTCTCTGCACTACTATTTCTACACTGCACTCTAATGTCCCCTCTCTGTACTAGTATTCCTGTACTGCAGCCTAGTACCCCCTTTCTGCTCTAGTATCCCTGCACTGTACTCTATTACCGCCTATCTGGATTCTGCACTAGTATTCCTGCAATGCAGTGTAATGTCTCCTCACTGCAGTCCATTACCCCCTCTCTGCACTAGTATTCCTGTACTGCAGTCTATTGCCCCCTCTCTGCACTAGTATTCCTGTACTGCAGTCTAATGCCCCCTCTGCACTAGTATACTCCTGCACTGCACTCTAATGCCCCCTCTCTGCACTTGTATTTATACACTGCAGTCTAATGTCCCCTCTCTGCACCAGTATTCCTGTACTGCAGTCTATTGCCCCCTCTCTGCACTACTATTCCTGTACTGCACTCTAGTGCCCACTTTCTGTGCTAGTATCCTTGTACTGCACTCTATTGCCCCCTCTCTACACTAGTATTCCTGCACTGCAGTCTAATGTTCCTTTTCTGTACTAGTACTCCTGCACTGCTCTCTAATGTCCCCTCTGCACTAGTATTCCTGTACTGCAGTCTATTGCCCCCTTTCTGCACTAGTATACCTGTACTGCAGTCTAATGTCACCTCTGCACTAGTATTCCTGCAGTGCACTATAATGTCCCCTCTGCACTAGTATTCCTGCACTTCACTCTAATGCCCCCTCTCTGCACTACTATTTCTACACTGCACTCTAATGCCCCCTCTCTGCACTTGTATTTATACACTGCAGTCTAATGTCCCCTCTCTGCACTAGTATTCCTGTACTGCAGTCTATTGCCCCCTCTCTGCACTAGTATTCCTGTACTGCCGTTTAATGCTCCCTCTGCACTAGTATACTCCTGCACTGCACTCTAATGCCCCTATCTGCACTTGTATTTATACACTGCAGTCTAATGTCCCCTCTCTGCACTAGTATTCCTGTACTGCAGTCTATTGCCCCCTCTCTGCACTACTATTCCTGTACTGCACTCTAGTGCTCAATTTCTGTGCTAGTATCCTTGTACTGCACTCTATTGCCTCCTCTCTGCACTAGTATTCCTGCACTGCACTCTAGTGCCCCCTCTCTGCACTAGTATCCCTGCACTCTAGTGCCCCCTCTCTGCACTAGTATTTCTGCACTGCACTCTAATGCCCCCTCTCTACAGTAGTATTCCTGTACTGTAGTCTAATGTCCCCTCTGCACTAGTATTCCTGCACTGCACTCTAGTGCCCCTTCTCTGCGCTAGTATTCCTGCACTTCACTCTAATGCCCCCTCTCTGCACTACTATTTCTACACTGCACTCTAAATCTCCCCTCTCTGTACTAGTATTTCTGCACTGCGGTCTAGTGCCCCCTTTCTGCTCTAGTATCCCTGCACTGCACTCTATTACCCCCTCTCTGCACTAGTATTCCTGCACTGCAATCTAATGTTCCCTCTCTGTACTAGCATTCCTGCACTGCATTCTAGTGTCCCCTCTCTGCAATAGTATTCCTGCACTGCAGTCTATTGCCCCCTCTCTGCACTAGTATTCCTGTACTGCTGTCTAATGCCCCCTCTGCACTAGTATACTCCTGCACTGCACTCTAATGCCCCCTCTCTGCACTTGTATTTATACACTGCAGTCTAATGTCCCCTCTCTGCACTACTATTCCTGTACTGCACTCTAGTTCCCACTTTCAGTGCTAGTATCCTTGTACTGCATTCTATTGCCCCCTCTCTACACTAGTATTCCTGCACTGCAGTCTAATGTTCCTTTTCTGTACTAGTACTCCTGCACTGCTCTCTAATGTCCCCTCTGCACTAGTATTCCTGCACTGCACTCTAGTGTCCCCTCCCTACACTAGTATCACTGCACTGCACTCTAGTGCCCACTCTCTGCACTACTATTCCTGCACTACACTCTAATGTCCCCTCACTGCACTAGTATTTCTGAACTGCACTCGACTGCCTCCTCTCTGCACTAGTATTCCTGCACTGCAGTCTAATGTCCCCACTCTGCACTAGTATTCCTGTACTGCAGTCTAATGCCCTCTCTCTGCACTAGTATTCCTGCACTGCAGTCTAATGTCCCCTCTCTGCGCTAGTATCCCTGCACTGCACTCGACTGCCTCCTCTCTGCACTAGTATTCCTGCACTGCAGTCTAATGTCCCCTCTCTGCACTAGCATTCCTGCACTGCACTCTAGTGCTCCCTTTCTGCGCTAGTATCCCTGCACTGCACTCGACTGCCCCCTCTCTGCACTAGTATTTCTGCACTGCAGTCTAATGTCCCCTCTCTGCACTAGCATTCCTGCACTGCACTCTAGTGCCCCCTTTCTGCACTAGTATTCCTGCACTGCACTTGACTTTCTCCTCTCTGCACTAGTATTCCTGTACTGCAGTCTAATGCCCTCCCTCTGCAATAGTATTCATGCCCTGCACTCTATTGCCTTCTCTCTGCACTAGTGTTCCTGCACTGCACACTAATGCCCCCTCTTTGCACTAGTATTCCTGCACTGCACACTAAATGCCCCTCTCTGCACTAGTATGCCTGCACTGTACTCTAATTCCCCCTTTATGCACTAGTATTCCTGTAATGCACTCTAATGTCCCCTCTATGCACTAGTATCCCTGCACTGCACTCTATTGCCCCCTTTCTGCACTAGTATTCCTGCATTGCAGTCTAATGTTCGCTCTCTGGTCAAGTATTCCTACATTGCACTCTAATGTCACATCTGCACTTGTATTCATGCACTTCACTCTAATGCCCCCTATGCACTAGTATTCCTCCACTGAACTATAGTGCCCCCTTTCTGCACTAGTATTCCTGCGCTGCAGTCTAATGTCCCCTCTCTGCACTAGTATTCCTGCACTGCACTCTTGTGCCACCTCTCTGCACTAGTATTCCTGTGCTGCAGTCTAATGCCCCCGCTCTGCACTCTAATGCCCACTCTCTGCACTAGTATTCCTGTACTGCACTCTAATGTCCCCTCTGCACTAGAATTCCTGCACTGCATTCTAATGCCCCCTCTCTACACTAGTATTCCTGCACTGCACTCTCATGCCCTCTATCTGCACTAGTATTCCTGCTCTGCTGTCTAATTCTCACTATCTCACTAGTATTCCTGCACTGTAGTGTAATGTCCCCTCACTGCAGTCTATTGCCCCCTCTCTGCACTAGTATTCCTGCACTGCAGTCTAATGCCCCCTCTCAGCACTAGTATTCCTGTGCTACAGTCTAATGCCCCTCTCTGCACTAGTATTCCTGCACTGTAGTCTAATGACCCCTCTCAGCACTAGTATTCCTGTGCTACAGTCTAATGCCCCTCTCTGTACTAGTATTCCTGCACTGCAATCTAATGTCTCCTCTCGGTACTAGTATTCCTGCACTGCAGTCTAATGCCGTCTCTCAGCACTAGTATTCCTGCACTGCACTCTAATGCCCCCTCTCAGCACTAGTATTCCTGTGCTACAGTCTAATGCCCCTCTCTCTGCACTAGTATTCCTGCACTGCAGTCTAATTCCCCCTCTCAGCACTAGTATTCCTGTGCTACAGTCTAATGCCCCTCTCTGCACTAGTATTCCTGCACTGCAATCTAATGTCTCCTCTCTGTACTAGTATTCCTGCACTGCAGTCTAATGCCGTCTCTCAGCACTAGTATTCCTGCACTGCACTCTAATGCCGTCTCTCAGCACTAGTATTCCTGCCCTGCACTCTAATGCCCATTCTTGTGCTACAGTCTAATGCCCCTCTCTGCACTAGTATTCCTGCACTGTACTCTAATGCCCCCTATATGAACTAGTATTCCTGCACTGCACTCTAATGCCCATTCCTGTGCTACAGTCTAATGCCCCTCTCTGTACTAGTATTCCTGCACTGCAGTCTAATGCCCCCTCTCAGCACTAGTATTCCTGCACTGTACTCTAATGCCCCCTATATGCACTAGTATTCCTGCACTGCACTCTAATGCCCATTCCTGTGCTACAGTCTAATGCCCCTCTCTGCACTAGTATTCCTGCACTGCAATCTAATGCCCCTCTCTGCCCTAGTATTCCTGCACTGCAATCTAATGTCCCTTTTCTGCACTAGTATTCCTGCACTGCACTCTAATGCCCCCTATCTGCACTAGTATTCCTGCACTGCACTCTAATGCCCATTCTCTGCACTAGTATTCCTGCACTGCACTGTAATGTCCCCTCTACACTAGTATTACTGCACTGCACTCTATTGCTCCCTCTGTGGGGCGCGATCCGATATAGATCGTAGTTTGCGGCACAAGCGAGGGAACCCCCGCCGCCCGTAGTTCCAGCACGCAACTCGAGCTATCCAATATACCCCGCCGTCATATGCTAACGTGCCGTAAGTCAGATAAACCAGCAATGTCCAGAAATCTGCGTAAGTACAAATTTCTGGAGTCGCCAGTGACTTACGGCACTTTAGAAACTGCCGGCGCCTACAAAACCTGACTAAAGTATTAAATCTCCCATACTGTCTAACACGCCTCCCGCTATACCCCTTCACTCTCCTAATAATAAAAAATGTATTAACCCCTAAACCGCTGCTCCCGGACCCCGCCGCCACTTAATAAAGTTATTAACCCCTAAACCGCTGCTCCCGGACCCCGCCGCCACCTACATTAACTACCCCCTAATGTGAGCTCCTACCCCCCCGCCAGCTATATTAAACTACCCCCTAATGTTAGCCCCTTACATCGCCGCGACCTACATTAAACTACCCCCTAATGTGAGCCCCTTACACCGCCGCCAGCTACATTAAACTAAACCCTAATGTGAGCCCCTTACACCGCCGCAAGCTACATTAAACTACCCCCTAATGTGAGCTCCTACCCCGCCGCCAGCTATATTAAAATTATTAACCCCTAATCTAATCCCCCTACACCGCCGCCAGCTATATTAAATTAATTAACCCCTAATTTAATCCCCCTACACCGCCGCCAGATATATTAAATTAATTAACCCCTAATCTAATCCCACTACACCGCCGCCAGCTATATTAAATACATTAACCCCTAATCTTATCCCCCTAAAGTAATCACCTCTATTACCAGCCCTTAAAAGGGCCTTTTGCGTGACATTGCCCCAAAGTAACAGCTCTATTGCCAGCTCTTAAAGGGGCTTTTTGCGGGGCATGCCCAAAAGAAATCAGCTCTTTTACCAGCCCTTAAAAGGGCTTTTTGCAGGGCATTGTCACAAAGTAATCAGCTCTTTTGCATCTAATCTTAATCCCCCTACACCGCCGCCACCTATAATAAATGTATCACCCCCTAATCTAATCCCCCTACACCGCCGCCACCTATAATAAATGTATTACCCCCTAATCTAATCCCCCTACACCGCCGCCACCTATATTAAATAGATTAACCCCTAATCTAATCCCCCTACACCGCCGCCACCTATATTAAATACATTAACCCCTAATATAATCCCCCTATATAGTTAATATAGTTATTAAATTATATATATATATTAAGTATAATAACCCTATCTAACTCTAACATCCCTAACTAAATTCTTATTAAAATAAATCTAATATTAATATTATTAATTAAAATATTCCTATTTAAATCTAAATACTTACCTATAAAATAAACCCTATCGGCTAGATTTAGAGTTCTGCGGCCAAAGGGGTGCGTTAGCTACGCATGCTTTTTTTCCCCCGCACCTTTTAAATAACGCTGGTATTTAGAGTTCACAGAATGGCTGCGTTAGGCTCCAAAAAGGGAGCGTAGAGCATAATTTACCGCCACTGCAACTCTAAATACCAGCGGTGCTTACGGACGCGGCCAGCTTCAAAAACGTACTTGTGCACCATTCCCCCATAGAAAACAATGGGGCAGTTTGAGCTGAAAAAAAACCTAACACCTGCAAAAAAGCAGCGTTCAGCTCCTAACGCAGCCCCATTGTTTCCTATGGGGAAACACTTCCTAAGTCTGCACCTAACACTCTAACATGTACCCCGAGTCTAAGCACCCCTAACCTTACACTTATTAACCCCTAATCTGCCGCCCCCGCTATCGCTGACCCCTGCATATTATTATTAACCCCTAATCTGCCGCTCCGTACACCGCCGCAACCTATGTACCCCTAATCTGCTGCCCCTAACACCGCCGACCCTATATTATATTTATTAACCCCTAATCTGCCGCCCCCAACGTCGCCTCCACCTACCTACAATAATTAACCCCTAATCTGCCGACCGGATCTCACTGCTACTCTAATAAATGTATTAACCCCTAAAGCTAAGTCTAACCCTAATACTATCACCCCCCTAAGTTAAATATAATTTAAATCTAACAAAATAAATTAACTCTTATTAAATAAATTATTCCTATTTAAAGCTAAATACTTACCGTTAAAATAAACCCTAATATAGCTACAATATAAATTATAATTATATTGTAGCTATTTCAGGATTAATATTTATTTTACAGGCGGGGGGCGGAGCTTGGCCATGCAGGAACATGGACGTGTAGACACATAGCTCCGCAAAGACTGTTCTCCACTGCAGACTAGGAGATGCCTTAAACTTGAAAATCCCTGACCCATAGGCTCCCACACACATCAAGAACATGTGGTGACAAAGAAAAGTGACATCTCATCTTTAATCCGCTACTAAGCCCTAACCTTCAGACGCCAGCAACCAGCATAAGCGGATACTTAGCCTGAAGCGACGGACCAAAATAATATGAATCGGTGAGCCGGATCTGACCACCGATTCCCTCTATCAGCACACCCATTTGCCCGGAGACTACCAGAGACCAAAATAAGGAAAACGCATACCTAACTCATTACTAAAGCCGCATCGGCGTTGCGGACCGCCGCCATCTTGACACGCCTGCTTGTCCCGTTCATTCCCTGCAGAATCAACATATCGAAGAGGTTCCGGTCTGATGGAGGAGACTTGTGACAAATAATATGATATAAATGTGAGTGATACTACACTGCCTAAAGCTCTACCTAACATAATCTGTGAACTAACTGTATGGGTCAAAACTAAATAACGAAGTATAACTTAACACGCAACTTTGCACTGTCACATGGTTTGGTCTGAAGGCCACGATATAAGAACTGATATATATATTATCTTACAGTGCAGAGGGGAACGGCAATCATTGGCACATATACTTAGATACTTGATATTTAACCCTTCTATAGGGTATATCACATTAATGAAGGGAACAGAAGGACAATAATAGTGCAGATACACTACAACTATACGATACCCAGCTGAGTATACACTGCTGCATTTGAATCCAGAAAACTATCTGTAATACCCTGTCCTGAATCTATCACTATGGCTTCCAAACGCCTTACTAAGGGGGAGAAAAGCACTAAACCCCCTACTCAAACAGGGAACCTTAACTCTTTCTTCATTTCACAAGAGCACACAGGTGAGGGGAACAACAACCTATCACCATCTAAAACAGGCACACAATTAGAACTTCAAACACCTCCACAATCCACAATGATCCCACAAGAACAACTACTGCACATTCAATCCACAATGCAAAATCTATCCTCCAAATCGGATATTGCGGATTTGAAAACCTTTATAAAATCGGAACGTTCAGCTATAAAAAGAGACATTAATGATCTATGCTCTAGAATAGACGACGTGGAGGCAGAACAGGATACATTAAGTAACATGGTTTCTTTATCTGAGACATGCTTAGCACAACATTCCGCATCTATACAGTCCCTACAAGAGAAAGTAGAGGACTTAGAGAACCGAGGGAGACGCAATAACTTGAGACTAAGAGGTATTTCAGAAGAAGTAGATTCCAACAGCTTGCTGCCCTACCTCATAGAATTCTTTAACACCCTGACGCATACTACTCAAATCTCAGAGGTCTCCATCGAAAGAGCTCATAGAGCCCTCAACCCTAGACCTGTTTTATCTGCTCCACCAAGAGATATCATAGTGAAACTCTTACACTACAGAGATAGAGAACTGATATGGAATGCAGCTAGAACATCACGCACGATCATGTTCCGAGAACATGATATTCAAATCTACCAAGATCTGTGCTCCGCAACCATCGAAAAACGGAAGGCAGCAAGATTCATCACGTCAACCCTACAAGAACATAAAATTAAATATCGATGGGGATTCCCTTTCAGCATTATTATCCCACATGCCGGGAAACATCAAATCTATAGGGACATCTCTGACTTAGAACCACTGTCCAAAGCTCTCAACGTGAAATTTCAACAACCACATCTAGAAAGTGGGGAGGAAACAGCTTCACACCCTCCGTCACAGCGCAACATAATAAAAGAAGGAAGACAACAATGGTCAATGGTTCATAAGAAATCATCATCCAAACAAATGGACAAAATCCAACACCCTCCAATTTGATACACCGAGCTAAGTTTCCTTTTCTTTTCATCGTCTTCATGGACAGATAAGTAAAGTAGGACTAAGACTGAGATCCCTTTCCTCGGTACTAGCTGCTGAGGAAACTGTCTCTTGCAATGTAATACCTATAACAGCTACATACTTGAAGTGAAGTACTATGTTATGCTATAATTTGATTACTGATTTATACACATAGTGGTCTCCTGAGATAGATTGTAAATGTTTAACAATTTTGTATATCACTATATTGTAGTCCGTTGCTCCCCCACTTATCACTCCTGCTACACTTTTTAGTTCCCCGACGTCAGTGCTTTTTCACCACCAGACAAGTTAAGGAGCACTGATAATATTGGACTCGTGGGATGTAGTGGAGAGAGTCACTTTTATCCCCCCCCTTTTATTTGCGTGTGCGTGGACTGGAGACACTGTCTTTGTCCACGCATTGGCAAATCCAGTATTCATGTTAATGTTTAAAAAGTTATTGTTATTGTTTTTAATGTTTGTAATGTTGATGTTTAACCTTATGTTACAACCTTCACCTTTCATTCTTGCGGATATGATACAAAATGGTTGGAGTGTTGGGACTAACTCCCATAAACTGCATAAGCTCTTCTACCCTCTACTTTGGTACCATGCTATAATCCGATATTTCTATGTAAACCCCCAACATGATGAGTAACAAGGTAGATAACCACATGCACATTTTATCTGTAAATGCCAAAGGTCTAAATTCACCTATAAAACGGAACATTGCCCTTACAGAGTTTAAGAGATTGAAGGGGGATATAATACTTTTGCAGGAGACCCATTTCTTAAAAGGTAGAGAACCTAAAACCTTCCAATACAAATTTGGAACATGTTTCTACGCCTCTCATCCCAAACGTAAGACCCAAGGGGTAGGAATCCTCCTTAAAAAAGAAACTCCCTTTCAGGAAACCAAAGTTTATAGAGATATAGAGGGCCGATACATATTGGTTAATGGTTTGTTATATGGACGCCCTGTGACACTTATGTCCCTGTATGCCCCACCTACACGTCAATATCAATTTTTAAAAAAACTAGCAAATGATATTCTTGAGTTCTCTACAGGCTCTATAATAACAGGGGGAGACCTCAATATTGCATTAGAACCACAGGTCGACTGTTCATCTACACACTCATCGACACCAACATCTGTGATACGAAAGGTAAATGGGCTCTTAAAACAACTCACATTAAAAGACATTTGGAGAACGTTACATCCAGAAACTCGTGATTACTCATTCTATTCTTACCCTCACAAGATCTATACCCGCATAGATTATATTTTTACAGACATAACAAGCCTGACTATGTTTAGTAATGCAAAAATGCTTCCAGTAACATGGACCAACCACAATATTATACAATGCTCATTTACATGGCCCTCTAAACCCATTAAAAATTACATTTGTAAAATGGACGACCACATGCTTAATGATCTAGAAATACAAACTAAAATAGCTGAAAACATTACAGAGTATTTTCATTTCAATTCCACACCTGACATCTCCTCAGAGAACTTATGGGAGGCACATAAGACAGTTATATGAGGGCTATATTTCCCAGAAGGCACGACTAAATAAAATTAAGAGAGAATCTACAAATCTTTTGATAAAATCTATAGAGGACCTAGAAACACAACATAAACAGGACCCATCTGCCTTGCAAACTTTGGAACTCCTAACTAACAAAAAGAGAGAGCTAGCTACACTTTTAAATAGGGAACTTCACAAACAACAATTCTTTCTCAAATGACATGCATATTACACCTACAATAAACCTGGTAGGGCCTTAGCTAGACTTGTCAAGAATAGATTGAGGGCTAGATATATTCTGCAGATTAAAGATAAACAAGGACAGTCCCACCACTCTTCCCAATCTATAGCTGCAACTTTCCAAGAGTACTTTAGAGACCTTTATAATCTAACTCCCAATACCCCACAAAACATAATACAGCGCCAAGCCAATATAGAAACCTACCTCTCACAATTACATTTACCAAAACTTACACTAGACCAAAAAACGCAGTTAGAAGAGCCAATATCTATAGAAGAAATACTTGATTCTATCAAGGATCTACCAATGGGTAGGTCACCTGGCCTGGATGGCTTTTCATATGCCTATTACACCAAATTCAAAGATTTGTTAGCCCCCCAACTTTTATCATATTACGCCTCCATCAACAACACGCACTCTTTTTCTCATGCGGCCCTAGAGACCCATATCATAATGATTCCAAAACGGGGAAGGCGACAGACAATACGGCCAATTATAGACCCATATCTTTAATAAACACAGACTTAAAAATTTACGCCAGAATCCTCGCGACGAGAATAAATACATTTATTACGGATCTGATAGGTTCAGATCAGGTGGGATTTATCCCCGGGAGAGAGGCAAAGGACGGCACGGTTAGGGCTTTAAATCTTATTCATCACGCACAAGAAAACAATACCCCTTTAGTCATACTATCCACAGATGCTGACAAGGCTTTTGACCGTGTCGCCTGGGATTACCTAAATCTTACCTTGCAACATCTAGGTTTCGGTGATAAGATGCTACACCGGATATTTGCCTTGTATACACAACCAAGTGCGACAATATGTTTAAACGGAATATTATCGGACCCCTTCACTATCACAAACGGGACAAGACAGGGTTGCCCTCTTTCCCCATTATTATTTGCCTGCATGATCGAAACTATAGCCACCAAAATTCGTAATAACACCAATATCGACGGCATCACAATCAAGGAACATAATTACTTAATCTCCCTATATGCTGACTATGGTGTTTGTTGTGATATTATAATATATAATGCTTTCTTCCTGGTTTGTGCTCTGACTTGTAAATGTATATAATTGTTGCAAAGAAGCAGGGGCGGGGACAGTGTTGTTGGAGTGAGGAAGCAGGAAATAAAGTGTGTAGTTAGTTGCTGTATAAATGGACTCTGTGTCAGATATATTTCTAAACCACCTGGATTTACAAACACTACATTTTGGCGACGAGGATTATGTTTGAACCCTATTGCTTTACAGTGAGTAACCTGCTGCAATACACACAAGAATGGCTGCATGTAATGAATACAACTTCCCTGTGTTTGATTCTGATGCAGAACTAAGCTCAGTAGGCCCAAGATGGCTAAAATGGATTCAGAGATTTGAAAATTATCTTATTGCTTTGGATGTTACTGATGCAAACAGAAAAAAGGCTTTACTGCTTCATTTAGCTGGAGAAAAAGTGTATGACATTTATGATACCTTGTCTGCAACCACTGACTCATACAATGATGTTAAAGATAAACTGACAACATATTTTCTCCCTAAAAAGAACACTCAGTATGAAATATACACATTCAGACAGGCAACACAACACAACAGGGTGATGAACCTTTAGATGCATTTCAAACCAGGTTACGTTTAATAGCAAAGAATTGTGAGTTTTCTAATGTTGAAAATGAGATTAAAGCACAGATAATACAAAGCTGCACTTCTTCAAAACTTAGGAAATATGCACTGAGACAATCTGAACTATCTTTAAAAGATTTGCTTGATTATGGCAGAACATTAGAAATTGCTGACAGGCAAGCTGCAAGCATAGAAAATAGATCTACTGAAGATCAGTTTATTACAAATAGAGTTCAAAAAGACAGTTTAACAGTACAGTCCACAAGAAAGAAAGAGACCTCATGTGTGTTATGCAGGAACTGTGGGGGTTTCTATCCACATAATGGGACTTGCCCTGCAAGGAATAAGCAATGCAGGGCATGTGGGAAATTTAATCACTTTGCAAAGCAATGTAGAACAAAACTGTATCAGATACCTCAATCACATACTGAGCCACATACATCAGAACAGTGGAAAGTAAATCTAGTCAGATCTCCTGATCAAAAAGGACAATATTCAAACAATGATGACAAATATGTATTTGTAGTAAACAACACGTGTAACCTAACTCAGCCACAAGTTGATGTACTCATTAATGACACTAAAATCACTGCATTGATTGATTCAGGATCTGCTGTCAATTTAGTGGGTGAACAAACATTTCACATGTTAAAACCACAACCACAGTTATTACAGAGTAAAATAAATATATATGCATATGGATCAACTAAACCCCTTAATGTCATTGGTAAATTTACAGCCACATGTGCATTTAAACACAACAAAACAGCAACTATGTTTTATGTTGTAAAGGGTCAAAATTCTTCTCTTCTGAGTTTTGAAACTTCATCCAGTTTGGGACTTATAAAGCTTATGAATGCAATTTCACCTAGAAAGGACACAGGATCTGTAGCAGATCGGTTAGTACAGCAGTATTCCCATTTGTTTAATGGCATTGGTAAATTGAAAGATTTTCAAGTACAGCTGCATATTAATCCGCATATAAAACCTGTAATACAACCACACAGAAGAATTCCATTTCATCTAAGGCACAAGGTTGACGCTGAACTCAGGAACCTTGAAACACAAGGAATCATCGAAAGAGTGCAGGGGCCAACTCCATGGGTCTCCCCAATAGTATCAATGCCAAAACCCAAAGACCCAAATAGTGTAAGAATTTGCATAGACATGAGGCAAGCCAACACTGCCATTATCAGGGAGCGCCACGTTACTCCAACATTAGATGATATAATTCATGATCTCAACCAGGCGAAAGTTTTCTCCAAACTTGATTTAAAATCAGGCTATCATCAACTGGAATTGGATCCAACAAGTAGATATATAACTACATTCTCAACACACACAGGATTGTGGAGATACAAGCGCCTAAGTTTTGGTGTTTCTTCTGCTGCTGAAGTATTTCAAAATGCAATACAGCAAACATTATCTGGAATTCCAGGAGTTAAAAACTTCAGCTATGATATCATTGTGTTTGGAGCTACTCAAGAGGACCATGATAAAAATCTCACAGCAGTTTTTGAGCGACTTCATGAGAAAGGACTTACCTTAAATTGTAGTAAGTGTGAATTTAACAAAACTAAACTAGAATTTTATGGATTTGTTTTTTCAGCTGAAGGCATATCAGCAGACCCAAAGAAAGTGAAAGCAATTCAGAATGCAAATCCTCCAATAGACGCAAGTGAAGTCAGAAGTTTCCTAGGGATGGTAAACTACTGTTCTCGATTTATCCCTAATTTCTCTACTATTGCCACACCTTTAAGAGAGTTAACAAAGAAAAGTGTGCCATGGCGTTGGACTGAAACTGAACAACAAGCTTTTCAACAACTGAAACAGAGTTTGACCAGTGACAAGACAATGTCCTATTTTAACCCTCAACGGCAAACTATTCTTTTAGTAGATGCTAGCCCTGTTGGTTTAGGTGCTATTCTGGCACAGAGAGACAAAGGCAAGCATTATATAATTGCTTATGGTAGCCGTTCTTTAAATGATGTGGAAAAACGTTATTCTCAAACAGAACGTGAAGCTCTGGCAATAGTTTGGAGTTGTGAATACTTTCATTTATATTTATATGGTTGTCCATTCACACTGATCACAGATCATAAGCCTTTACAGTTGATCTGGAATAATCCAAAATCCAAACCGCCCGCTAGAATAGAAAGATGGGGTTTCAGACTACAACCATATAATTTTACTGTGGTTTACAAATCTGGAAAAGAGAACACAGCAGACTATATGTCTCGACATCCTATATCAACAGACTCATTCACAAGTTCACCAAGTTCCATGGATGCAGAGGAATAAATCAATTTTGTTACTAATCATGCTATACCTAAAGCATTGAGTTTAGAAGAAATACAACAAGCAACATTAGCTGATCCTATACTGCAAAAACTGTATTAGTTCGGAATGGAAAATGGTACACAGCTGATTCTGACAAAATACATGGAAAAGAGTTGAAGTCATTTGCAAGATTTAGCAAAGAATTCTCAGTGAATAATGACAACAGTATTATCTTGCGAGGTAATCGACTAGTCATTCCGACATGTTTACAACAGCAAGTATTATCCTTAGCACATGAAGGTCACCAAGGAATAGTTAAAATGAAAAGTTTATTGCGAGAAAAAGTGTGGTTTCCATCAATAGATCAACAAGCAGAAAAGTTGGTGAGAAATTGTATTGTGTGTCAAGCCACAACTAAATCATGCAACTCTTTTATGTGAAATATAGTTGGTCTTATTTCTAGATATTAAGCATAGTATATATATATATAGTTATATTTATGTTTAGTTTAATTGTTATGTTTCTAATCTAAAGTAAGGGAGAGATATGGTGTTTGTTGTGATATTATAATATATAATGCTTTCTTCCTGGTTTGTGCTCTGACTTGTAAATGTATATAATTGCTGCAAAGAAGCAGGGGCGGGGACAGTGTTGTTGGAGTGAGGAAGCAGGAAATAAAGTGTGTAGTTAGTTGCTGTATAAATGGACTCTGTGTCAGATATATTTCTAAACCACCTGGATTTACAAACACTACACTGACGACATTCTCCTTACAATGACCAACCCTGAAAGAGCAATCCCCGCTTTAATTGAAGAACTTCAGACTTTCCATACCTTGTCAAATTTTTTAATAAATCTACCCAAATCTGAGATATTAAATATTACCCTACCCACTGAATCATTAAATATAGTCAGAAAAATAAATCCCTTTAAATGGTGCTCCTACTCCCTTAAATATCTGGGCATTAATCTGACCCCCAAATTAAGCTTGATATTTGAATCTAATTTCATACCACTGAGAGAGAGAATAATAAACGACTTATCCAGGTGGAGGAACAAACACATCTCATGGTTGGGACGGATTAACTTAATAAAAATGAATTTGTTCCCACGTATCCTGTACCTCCTGCAAACGCTCCCTATTCCTGTCCCTAGAACATATATTTCATCTTTACAGAATGCCTTTAGTAAATTTACCTGGAACAGAAAACACCCAAGGATTAACAAAAAAGTCATGATGAAACATAAAGGACAAGGCGGGCTAGGCATGCCTGATTTACAGGCATATAGGACCACTATATTTCTACAGAGAATTCTGGACTTATACACCAATTCATATAATAAGCGATGGGTAACTATAGAACTAGATAGTCTTCATACCCACAGTATTAGTGAGTTATGCTGGTCATTTATCAATACTAGGACCACTATGGTCACTACGAATCCACTTCTACTTGAAACTTTTAAAATATGGCAAGAAACCTTAATACATTACCCTCACATTTCCTCTAAGCCATCTCCTCTTACCTCAACGACCAATGGAGAGTTTAGTTTAGATCTAACTACAACACGAACTTCGAATAACGAAAAACAGACAGATATATCCATACATTCTCTCATAGATAATGAACAGGTGATAAAACGAGAGACCCTAGTGTCTCAGGGATTTAGCTGCTTCACAAATTGGTACACCTATTAAAGAACTCATCATTTTCTTACCCAACACCCTCACTCTCGGAACATGATTAGACCCCTTACTAATTTTGAGCTTTTGTTTACTCAAAACCCAACTCCGAGACACACTATCTCAAAGATATATAGACTACTGACTCACACACAACCTGGACAGGTACTGGGATACATGGAAGCATGGGAAAGAGATCTATGCAAGATTATCCTTCCCCAGACTTGCTCACAGATATTTCTATGCACCATGAAGACTTCAAGCTCTTCAAGTATAGTTGAATTAAATCTCAAAATACTACATAGATGGTATTATACACCCTGCAGACGTTATAAACTCTTCCATAAATCTAGTAATAAATGCTGGAGATGTGGGCATGTGGGTAGCGATATGGCACATATGTGGTGGTGGTGCTCGACACTACAGACATTCTGGAGACAGATTATTGCAGAAATTGAGGGAATTTTAGACTTTCAATTCCCGTTAGATCCCCTAATATGGCTATTGAATAAACCACCCCCCATAAAATACAAACCATTTCTAAAATTATTCACCATAATGACGAATAGTTTTAAACTCCTCATAGCTAAAAATTGTAAAAGTAAAGACATCCCTCATAAACACATGTGGAAATTAAAAACGTCGGAATTAATATCGTTGGAAGAAAACCACTACTTACAACATAATACCACGCACATATTTGCAGAAATAACCTCACTATGGGAACACTATATTTCCACGACAAAATAAAGATAGGAATAGAGCCCTTTAGGTATAAATATTTGGTTGACATGGAATAGCAAGATACCAT
Source organism: Bombina bombina (assembly GCF_027579735.1). Lineage (NCBI taxonomy): Eukaryota > Metazoa > Chordata > Amphibia > Anura > Bombinatoridae > Bombina > Bombina bombina. The sequence continues at coordinate 25,869,494 of NC_069504.1, forward strand.
CACTCCAACAGATAAACAAACAAAACAAGTGTTTACCAATAATCCGCATCTACCGATTGTATGTTAATTCACTATTATTAAGGTTGTTGTTATTATTATAGAATATTTATTCTTTATAAATCATCTGGTTAACCCACCACATATACTGGATCATCTTACGGACATTTATAATTCGACATGTGGTGTACGTAAGAATTGTTTTATGTTTCAAAAAATGAATCAGCCTTTGTATATTGTAGAGGAGCTGCGTCTCCAATGCTTGTAAACCGATCTTTATAGAAATAAAGCTGATTTTCAAAAAAAAAATAATATTTATTTTACAGGCAACTTTGTAATTATTTTAACCAGGTACAATAGCTATTAAATAGTTAATAACTATTTAATAGTTACCTAGTTAAAATAATTACAAAATTACCTGTAAAATAAATCCTAACCTAAGTTACAATTAAACCTAACACTACACTATCAATAAACAAATTAAATAAACTACCTACAATTATCTACATTTAAACCTAACACTACACTATCAATAAATTAATTAAATACAATACCTACAAATAAATACAATGAAATAAACTAACTAAAGTACAAAAAATAAAAAAAGAACTAAGTTACAAAAAATAAAAAAATATTTACAAACATTAGAAAAATATTACAACAATTTTAAACTAATTACACCTACTCTAAGCAACCTAATAAAATAACAAAGACCCCCAAAATAAAAAAATGCCCTACCCTATTCTAAAATTAAAATAGAAAAGCTCTTTTACCTTACCAGCCCTGAAAAGGGCCCTTTGCGGGGCATGCCCCAAAGAATTCAGCTCTTTTGCCTGTAAAAAAAAACATACAACCCCCCCCCAACATTACAACCCACCACCCACATACCCCTAATCTAACCCAAACCCCCCTTAAATAAACCTAACACTAAGCCCCTGAAGATCTTCCTACCTTGTCTTCACCAGGCCAGGATCCGAAATCTACCCTATTGCACATGTGTATTGGTACATGTGTGTATGTGTTTTTATATGGGTGACCGTGTGTGTGTGTATGTATTTATATGGTTGCACATGTGTATTGGTGCACGTGTGTGGATAAGTGTGTGTTTTAATAAGCAATCAATTGTGAATTAAACTTTTTTTTATTATTTAGAATGAATAAACTAATTTAACTTTTCTGCTTTTCTTATTTTGTATGTTCATTTTATGTAGATGTGGGGTACATCTACTTAGAGTAGGAATATAATTAGTGGACCTTACTTGTGCATCTAAAAAACTTTAAACAAATAGCAATAGTATATTTTATATTTGGAGAGTGACATAATTACACCAGTGAGAGTGTGTGAGTGTATATATGGAGCTTTCTGGCTAGTATTTTTTTTTACTGACTGGTACATCATAGTAATATTCTTCCACCAAATATATAGGTTTAGTGTGTGTATGGATATTGGTCTGTGTGGCTTTAAGTCCTGCACCTCTCCCATTTCAGGATCTGTGGCCAGGGCATTGTACTAGGCATCAGGGTTAATTTTCTATGGGTTGTAGTGCCATTCCAACTCTCTATCTTATAAAATAAGAATTTGTGACTTTTGAGTACTGTTGTGTTAAAATAGCTTTTAAATGGGGTCCCCCAGAATAGACCACATTTTCAGACCAGTAATCAGTGTATGGGAGAGGGGCAAAATATTTACCAGCTGATATATATATAGCTAAATAAATAGTTAAAACAAATAGTTATGTAGCAGATATGGCATTTAAAATTGTGCAAACATTGCTCTTAAAAATATTCCTAAAAAATTCCAAATTAAGTATAAAGCTCACATCAAAAATTCAACTTTGTGTTTACCACATACACATAATAGGTGAAATATATTAGTCAGTTATATAATATTATCTAACCAATAATGTTCTCGATTTTATGCAATACTCCTAAATATTGCCAATAGTTACTAATGTGTAAGGCTCTGAGTAAGACCTTTAACTGTGTGTTTAACACATACGCATAGTCAAGTGAAAAATATTGTGACAGCAAAATGCCAATGTACAAAATGTGTATCAAAAAAGTTGTGTGCAAAAAATAGTGTACAAAAAATATATTAATGGCCAAAAAAATATGTTGATCTTCAAATAACGTGAATTAAGAACAAAGATTGTGAAAAAGGAAAAACCAAAAATTTACAAAAACATTGTGGTGTGTTCCAATAGTGACTTATATAAATGTAAATAATAGTTCAAAAAATAGTACAACAGTGAAAACTTAATAGAAAAAATAATCCAACAATAAATTATAATAAGTAGTGTGTCTCTTTAAGAAAAAACAATAATCCTTAAAGTGTGGTGAATCCTAACAGCAATAGTTATGGTGATTTTCCAAGTGTTTTATACTGAATAGCAGTGTCAGTACTTGCTAGCCAAGTGTTTTATACTGAATAGCAGTGTCAGTACTTGCTAGCCTAGTGTTTTATACTGAATAGCAGTGTCAGTACTTGCTAGCCAAGTGTTTTATACTGAATAGCAGTGTCAGTACTTGCTAGCCAAGTGTTTTATACTGAATAGCAGTGTCAGTACTTGCTAGCCTAGTGTTTTATACTGAATAGCAGTGTCAGTACTTGCTAGCCTAGTGTTTTATACTGAATAGCAGTGTCAGTACTTGCTAGCCAAGTGTTTTATACTGAATAGCAGTGTCAGTACTTGCTAGCCAAGTGTTTTATACTGAATAGCAGTGTCAGTACTTGCTAGCCAAGTGTTTTATACTGAATAGCAGTGTCAGTACTTGCTAGCCTAGTGTTTTATACTGAATAGCAGTGTCAGTACTTGCTAGCCAAGTGTTTTATACTGAATAGCAGTGTCAGTACTTGCTAGCCAAGTGTTTTATACTGAATAGCAGTGTCAGTACTTGCTAGCCAAGTGTTTTATACTGAATAGCAGTGTCAGTACTTGCTAGCCTAGTGTTTTATACTGAATAGCAGTGTCAGTACTTGCTAGCCTAGTGTTTTATACTGAATAGCAGTGTCAGTACTTGCTAGCCAAGTGTTTTATACTGAATAGCAGTGTCAGTACTTGCTAGCCAAGTGTTTTATACTGAATAGCAGTGTCAGTACTTGCTAGCCAAGTGTTTTATACTGAATAGCAGTGTCAGTACTTGCTAGCCTAGTGTTTTATACTGAATAGCAGTGTCAGTACTTGCTAGCCAAGTGTTTTATACTGAATAGCAGTGTCAGTACTTGCTAACCAAGTGTGTTATACTGAATAGCAGTGTCAGTACTTGTTAGCCAAGTGTTTTATACTGAATAGCAGTGTCAGTACTTGCTAGCCAAGTGTTTTATACTGAATAGCAGTGTCAGTACTTGCTAGCCAAGTGTTTTATACTGAATAGCAGTGTCAGTACTTGCTAGCCAAGTGTTTTATACTGAATAGCAGTGTCAGTACTTGCTAGCCAAGTGTTTTATACTGAATAGCAGTGTCAGTACTTGCTAGCCAAGTGTTTTATACTGAATAGCAGTGTCAGTACTTGCTAACCAAGTGTGTTATACTGAATAGCAGTGTCAGTACTTGTTAGCCAAGTGTTTTATACTGAATAGCAGTGTCAGTACTTGCTAGCCAAGTGTTTTATACTGAATAGCAGTGTCAGTAGTTGCTAGCCAAGTGTTTTATACTGAATAGCAGTGTCAGTACTCGCTAGCCAAGTGTTTTATACTGAATAGCAGTGTCAGTACTTGCTAGCCAAGTGTTTTATACTGAATAGCAGTGTCAGTACTTGCTAGCCAAGTGTTTTATACTGAATAGCAGTGTCAGTACTTGCTAGCCAAGTGTTTTATACTGAATAGCAGTGTCAGTACTTGCTAGCCAAGTGTTTTATACTGAATAGCAGTGTCAGTACTTGCTAGCCAAGTGTTTTATACTGAATAGCAGTATCAGTACTTGCTAGCCAAGTGTTTTATACTGAATAGCAGTGTCAGTACTTGCTAGCCAAGTGTTTTATACTGAGTAGCAGTGTCAGTACTTGCTAGCCAAGTTTGTTATACTGAATAGCATTGTCAGTACTTTTTAGCCAAGTGTTTTATACTGAATAGCAGTGTCAGTACTTGTTAGCCAAGTGTTTTATACCGAATAGCAGTGTCAGTACTTGCTAGCCAAGTGTTTTATACTGAATAGCAGTGTCAGTACTTGCTAGCCAAGTGTTTTATACCGAATAGCAGTGTCAGTACTTGTTAGCCAAGTGTTTTATACTGAATAGCAGTGTCAGTACTTGCTAGCCAAGTGTTTTATACTGAATAGCAGTGTCAGTACTTGCTAGCCAAGTGTTTTATACTGAATAGCAGTGTCAGTACTTGCTAGCCATGTTTTTTTTACTGAATAGCAGTGTCAGTACTTGCTAGCCAAGTGTTTTATACTGAATAGCAGTGTCAGCACTTGCTAGCCAAGTGTTTTATACTGAATAGCAGTGTCAGTACTTGCTAGCCAAGTGTTTTATACTGAATAGCGGTGTCAGTACTTGCTAGCCAAGTGTTTTATACTGAGTAGCAGTGTCAGTACTTGCTAGCCAAGTGTGTTATACTGAATAGCAGTGTCAGTACTTGTTAGCCAAGTGTTTTATACTGAATAGCAGTGTCAGTACTTGTTAGCCAAGTGTTTTATACCGAATAGCAGTGTCAGTACTTGCTAGCCAAGTGCTTTATACTGAATAGCAGTGTCAGTACTTGCTAGCCAAGTGTTTTATACTGAATAGCAGTGTCAGTACTTGTTAGCCAAGTGTTTTATACTGAATAGTAGTGTCAGTACTTGCTAGCCAAGTGTTTTATACTGAATAGCAGTGTCAGTACTTGCTAGCCAAGTGTTTTATACTGAATAGCAGTGTCAGTACTTGCTAGCCAAGTGTTTTATACTGAATAGCAGTGTCAGTACTTGCTAGCCAAGTGTTTTATACTGAATAGCAGTGTCAGCACTTGCTAGCCAAGTGTTTTATACTGAATAGCAGTGTCAGTACTTGCTAGCCAAGTGATTTATACTGAATAGCAGTGTCAGTACTTGTTAGCCAAGTGTTTTATACTGAATAGCAGTGTCAGTACTTGCTAGCCAAGTGTTTTATACCGAATAGCAGTGTCAGTACTTGCTAGCCAAGTGTTTTATACCGAATAGCAGTGTCAGTACTTGCTAGCCAAGTGTTTTATACTGAATAGCAGTGTCAGTACTTGCTAGCCAAGTGTTTTATACCGAATAGCAGTGTCAGTACTTGCTAGCCAAGTGTTTTATACTGAATAGCAGTGCCAGTACTTGCTAGCCAAGTGTTTTATACTGAATAGCAGTGTCAGTACTTGCTAGCCAAGTGTGTTATACTGAATAGCAGTGTCAGTACTTGCTAGCCAAGTGTTTTATACTGAATAGCAGTGTCAGTACTTGCTAGCCAAGTGTTTTATAGCGAATAGCAGTGTCAGTACTTGCTAGCCAAGTGTTTTATACTGAATAGCAGTGTCAGTACTTGCTAGCCAAGTGTTTTATACTGAATAGCAGTGTCAGTACTTGCTAGCCAAGTGTTTTATACTGAATAGCAGTGTCAGTACTTGCTAGCCAAGTGTTTTATACTGAATAGCAGTGCCAGTACTTGCTAGCCAAGTGTTTTATACTGAATAGCAGTGTCAGTACTTGCTAGCCAAGTGTGTTATACTGAATAGCAGTGTCAGTACTTGCTAGCCAAGGGTTTTATACTGAATAGCAGTGTCAGTACTTGTTAGCCAAGTGTTTTATACTGAATAGCAGTGCCAGTACTTGCTAGCCGTTTTCCAACCCAAATTCTTCTTGGCAAATATTTTGTTATAATCCCTGGATGATCCTTCTGTAAAAGAAAAATATGATGGTGTAGATTGTTTTTAGATAAATAGAAAATTAAATTGTGCTTACCAGTCGACGCGTTTTGGTCACAAAGAGACCTTTATCAAGACTGGTTTTATGGTGTTAGTAGTGGTCTTTTTATACCAGACTGATTGCTGGCCATAAAATTGTGTTTGTTAAGCACTTCCTGTTTTACTGACCTTAAATGTGTGTTTAAAACATATAGTTTATAGTTTAAAAATCTGTGATTAAAAAATCCATTATAATACATTTAGATGGTATCCTTATTTTGTCAAGCTCTGTCTGCATCTGATCACTTTTATTCAGAGAAAATACGAAAATTCATATGTTAGAATACAGAGTTCCAAATTTGGAAAAATATATTTACAAACCCAGCCTTTGTAGTTATGACTTCATACCTATTATTTCAAAAAATTTCCTACCGCACCTGGTGTTCCCAGGCGGTCTCCCATCCAGGTACTGACCAGGCCTGGCCCTGCTTAACTTCCAAGATCAGACGGGATTGAGTGCATTCAAGGCAGTGTGGCGGTAGACATTTCTCTATTAGCCCTATTTCTCATCATGATCTGATAAGAAAGAGAGTTTACTGTCATCTCCAAGCCGTTTTTCAGCTGTTTCTATTGGGTATAATCTCAGTTGGGGCTTGGTTTCTATTGGATGGGGCAGGGGTGTGTATAATAGGCTCAATTTCATTGGATAGTAGTCGGAATGTTGTTAAAACATTCCCTTATCTGTCATAATCAAGCCATTTTAGCGTATATGTTAAGGTGTCATTTTTAGATGTCATTTCTAGATGCCAATTTTTAGATATGCTTGCTAATCTAAGAGAATAAAAAGCGGAAACAAGACATATTCTATATAAAGGACAGACTTGCTAGTTTCATCTTTTACTTATTACACGATCTATGCTGATCTTGTTACAAGGTCTGAACAAAGAGAGAATTTACTGTCAGACTGCAAACCTTTTTTCGGCTATTTCTATTGGGTATAGCCTAATTATGCAGTGTAATATCTATTGGGTAGGACAAGGGTGTGTTTAAGAGGCTCAGTATCATTGGATAGTAATAGGGATATGGTTAAAAATTCCCTTATCTATCTTGGTCTAGTTTATTTTGCGTATATAGGTATCAATTTTGATCTTATTACTAGTCTCAAAAAGTATAGGAAAAGTATTCCACATAAAAGACAGATTTATTGCGTTATATACTTATTACCCAATTTGAGCTTTATATTAATTATGGTAAGAAGTGTATGATAATGTTACACGATCTTAGCTCTATATTAGTTATATTAAAAAATGTGTGACTATGTATTATATATCCCTTGCAATATTCCTAATGGTGATATATTGTTGTCTTCTATATACTGGATTTTGCTATAGTGCTATGTCTGTGCTGAGGTGTGAATTATTATCCAGAATAAAGAGAAATGTTTTTTTACAAACAAGATGAAAACTTCAATAAGTTTTAAGTGGAACAGAAACGTATGGGAACCAGATGGTGGTGTAGAAATATTAAACAACCTTTATTTGTTTAACATAAGTATCCAATCGAGTGGGAAAGTGACCTCTATACTAGTAGTGTCTTATCTGAAGAGATATTAGCCCTGATTAATGCGTTATATAATCTTAGAAAAACTATCAGATAAACTATCCTCAAGTCTTTTTTCAAACTTAGAATAGACACCTATCATTACAAACGCATTGGTGTGTGGCATATAGCGTACCCTAGTGACAAGTGTAAAGCATCTGTGGGTTAACCTAGTTCACCCAAAAACTTTTTATTTTTAAATTATAATTTATAATTATGTTTGTTCCTGTTTATGTACTATATATCCAGAGTATTATGTCTGAGTTTATATATGAATAATTGAATTGCCGTCTTCTTTAAATATGAATATTAAATATGTTTTAGGTACTAACCTTGTGAAAATCTATCTAAATCACAAAGTGTATAGAGGGGTATGTAGCTAGCAGTGCTAGAGTATTAGGAATAGAGCCATAATGCAACCAGAATATGCCCATATATGGGTATACGTTAAAAATTTGTCATATATGCAGAGAGAGGTAGATATAGCAGGAGGTATTCATACACAGATAGGGGAAGTTAGTTTTTTTAAAAGATCTTTGATTATGATACTTTATGTTTCACAGCCCGTGTATTCATAAAAGCAAACTCAGTATTATACTATTCTTCATCAAAAGAGGCACTTCTCATGTGATTAGTAAGATTAAACATATCCCCATAGTTTCTCTGGGTTGCTTTTGAGATTTTTTCTTTTATATCTCATTATAGTTAGTTTAGTTGAGGTTTAAAAGATGAGATAGATCCTCTTTGTTGTTTAACCCTCTGGGATATAAGCAGTCTAAATAAAATATCCATGTGGATTCTGCCGTTAGTAAATTCTTTTCGTAATTGCCTCCTCTCCAGTTCTTAGTTATTTTTTCAATCCCCATATATTTAAGTGTATTAATATTCCCTTGATGTTTCATGGAGAAATGTTTATACAGTGGGGTATCCATATTGCGTTTTTCAATTTGCAGGATATGCTCACGTATCCTATCTCGCAACGGCCTGGATGTCTGTCCTATGTATTGGAGGCCACACGGACATTGGAGTAAATAGACCACTCCCTTATCTTGGCAACGGGATCAGGTTTCCAATTTTGTATTTTTCTCTGGTATTGTTGGAGTGAAATTCATCAGTTTTTACTCTACATTTGCATGCTTTGCAAGTGTGACAGGGGAAGAAGCCCTTAACCTTTTTCCCAAAGACGTCTTGTATTCCTGGAGTATTTTTCTTCTGTATGCTTGGTGCCAGTTTATTCTTTAAGTTGTTCGTTTTTCTATATACAAACTTTGGTACCTGAGGTAATTTTTCTCCCAGTATGTCATCGTCTTTAAGTAGTGCCCAGTGTTTCCGGAAGATCTTTTCTATGATCTTACTGCTTGCACTATACTCTGTAATTAAAGGGATGTTAAGAGTTTCTTCGTCTTTGTTCCCCTTATTCCTCTCCTTATAGTTGGTGAGTGTTCTTCTTTCTATCTGTCTTACCTCATCAATTCTTTGGTCCAACATCTCTTTAGTGATGTCCCGAACCTTAAAATTTCGGTTCGCGAACGGCGGACTCGAACTTCCGCTACTGTTCGCGAACTGGCGAACCGCCATTGACTTCAATAGGCAGGCGAACTTTAAAACCCACAAGGACTCTTTCTGGCCACAATAGTGATGGAAATGTTGTTTCAAGGGGACTAACACCTGGACTGTGGCATGCCGGAGGGGGATCCATGGCAAAACTCCCACGGAAAATTACATAGTTGATGCAGAGTCTGGTTTTAACCCATAAAGGGCCTAAATCACCTAACATTCCTAAATTGTTTGGAATAACGTGCTTTAAAACATCAGGTATGATGTTGTATCGATCAGGTAGTGTAAGGGTTACACCCGCTTCACAGTGACAGACCAAACTCCCTGTTTAACGCACCGCAAGCAACCGCAAACAGTCCATTTGCACAACCACGAGATCGATAGATTTGATAGATAGATAGATAGATAGATAGATAGATAGATAGATAGATAGATAGATACATAGATTACATAGATCAATAGATGCAATATACATTTGATAGATACCAATTACATAGATCAAAATATGCAATATACATTTGATAGATACAAATTACATAGATCAATAGATGCAATATACATTTGATAGATACGAATTACACAGATCAATAGATGCAATATATATTTGATAGATACGACTGATTGATTGATAGTTAGATAGATTTGATAGATAAATAGATAGATTTGATAGATATATAATTTCCCTGAGAGAGTATACCAATAAGACATGCGGTCTGGGACCCGTGGTGTGTTAAGTAGTACTATTCTTAGCAGTTTACATGTTATATGGCCTGCATTTTTTGAACAGCGAGATGGAAGAAAATGATTGGTCTGTCGTCCTACTTCAAATTTGGCCTAAACACAAGTGGCTGTCTCAAAACAGTCCGGCCATGAGATAGATAGATTTGATAGATAGATATACATAGATTGATAGTTAGATAGAATCGATAGAAGATAAATAGATAGATTTGATAGATATATAATTACCCTGACAAAGTATAACAATAAAACATGCGGTCTGGGACCCATGGTAACTAGGTTGTGTTAAGTAGTACTATTCTTAGCACTTTAATCCCTGTTACTCCCCCTATCGGGGGAGGTCTATATGGCCTGCATGATTACCCTGACAAAGTATAACAACAAGACATGCGGTCTGGGACCCATGGTAACTAGGTTGTGTTAAGTAGTACTGTTCTTAGCAGTTTAATCCCTGTTACTCACCCTATCGGGGGAGGTCTATATGGCCTGCATGATTACCCTGACAAAGTATAACAACAAAACATGTGGTCTGGGACCCATGGTAACTAGGTTGTGTTTAGAAGTACTATTCTTAGCACTTTAATCCATGTTACTCCCTCTATTGGGGGAGGTCTATATGGCCTGCATGATTACCCTGACAAAGTATAACAACAAGACATGCGGTCTGGGACCCATGGTAACTAGGTTGTGTTAAGTAGTACTGTTCTTAGCAGTTTAATACCTGTTACTCCCCCTATCTAGGGAGGTCTATATGGCCTGCATGATTACCCTGACAAAGTATAACAACAAGACATGCGGTCTGGGACCCATGGTAACTAGGTTGTGTTAAGTAGTACTATTCTTAGCACTTTAATCCCTGTAACTCCCCCTATCGGGGAGGTCTATATGGCCTGCATGATATATAATTACCCTTACAAAATATAACAATAAGACATGCGGTCAGGGAGCCATGGTAAGGTTGTGTTAAGTAGTACTATTCTTAGCAGTTTAATCCCTTTTACTCCCCCTATCGGGGGAGGTAGTCTATATGGCCTGCATGATATATAATTACCCTTACAAAATATAACAATAAGACATGCGGTCTGGGAGCCATTGTAAGGTTGTGTTAAGTAGTACTATTCTTAGCAGATTAATCCCTTTTACTCCCCCTATCGGGGGAGGTGGTCTACATGGCCTGCATGATATATAATTACCCTTACAAAATATAACAATAAGACATGCGGTCTGGGAGCCATTGTAAGGTTGTGTTAAGTAGTACTATTCTTAGCAGTTTAATCCCTTTTACTCCCCCTATCGGGGGAGGTCTATATGGCCTGCATGATTACTCTGACAAAGTATAACAACAAGACATGCAGTCTGGGACCCATGGTAACTAGGTTGTATTAAGTAGTACTGTTCTTAGCAGCTTAATCCCTGTTACTCCCCCTATCGGGGGAGGTCTATATGGCCTGCATGATTACCCTGACAAAGTATAACAACAAAACATGAGGTCTGGGACCCATGGTAACTAGGTTGTGTTTAGTAGTACTATTCTTAGCACTTTAATCCATGTTACTCCCCCTATCGGGGGAGTTCTATATGGCCTGCATGATTACCCTGACAAAGTATATCAACAAGACATGCGGTCTGGGACCCATGGTAACTAGGTTGTGTTAAGTAGTACTGTTCTTAGCAGTTTAATACCTGTTACTCCCCCTATTGGGGGAGGTCTATATGGCCTGCATGATTACCCTGACAAAGTATAACAACAAGACATGCGGTCTGGGACCCATGATAACTAGGTTGTGTTAAGTAGTACTGTTCTTAGCAGTTTAATACCTGTTACTCCCCCTATCTGGGGAGGTCTATATAGCCTGCATGATTACCCTGACAAAGTATAACAACAAGACATGCGGTCTGGGACCCATGGTAACTAGGTTGTGTTAAGTAGTACTATTCTTAGCAGTTTAATCCCTTTTACTCCCCCTATCGGGGGAGGTAGTCTATATGGCCTGCATGATATATAATTACCCTTACAAAATATAATGATAAGACATGCGGTCTGGGAGCCATGGTAAGGTTGTGTTAAGTAGTACTATTCTTAGCAGATTAATCCCTTTTACTCGTAAATGTGTGCAGAGGGGGGGGGGGGGGTGCTAAAAATCCTCCAAATGGAGGGTCTAAAAGCTAAAAGTGGAATCCAAAAGATTAAAAGAGGGCAGATGGTGTGATTAAAAGGAAAAGTAAAAACTCAATGTTAACTTCTTATAGATCTTGTAAAATATACTATAATATCCAATATAAAAAATGTTAAACAATATATACTTAAAAAATACACTAGGGAAGTATAAAATGATATCCACAGGTGTATAAAAATTTCAGTACATACAGCGCTGATGGAATTAAAATAAAGAGATAACTAAGAAACCTTAAAAGTAATACCTATTTTAATTAACACAACTTGTAGTTAAACGAACATAGAATAATAAAAACTTTAAAATAAAGATGAACAGTTTTGGCAAATTGTCTAAAGCAATTAGTGTCCCAGATAAAAGTCTTATGAATGAAGGTTAAGTCCAGGTGGGTTCCGTGTGATCCAGTGTGTTGGATGTCCTAATATGTCCAATTGGGATTACTCCGAGTGGGGTGGATGTGAAAAAATATAAATGAAATAATGAAAAAAGGAAAAAATGGAATGATGAAATGAAAAATAAAAATAAGAAATAAAAAATGTGTAAAAGCTAAAAAATGTGATAAAAAGGTGTAAAATACGTGTAAAAAATGTGTAAAAAATGTGTAAAAATTGTGTAAAAAGTGTATAAAAAATATAAATATATATATATATATATATATATATATGTAAAAATGTGAAACAAACTGTGTAAAAAATTGTGTAAAAAATGTGAGAGGTGTATGAAAAATGTGTAAAAAAGGTACTGGCCAAAAAACAGTTGTACACCTGGTGTAGTGATTGAAAAAATCTACTGGGCAATTCCACCCGGTGGAATAAGTTACTAATAGTAAAAAATGTATTTCCAAAAAATTAGTGAATGATCCCAGTATTGTTTATCCCAAGAATTGAAAAGGAAAAAGCAGCGGCCAGAAAAACTGATGTTTGTTTGACAGAAAGTGCCCTAAAACATTGCGGCTTGAACCCTAGTTGTTGGCGGATAAGTCACGCAAGTCATCTGGCATTCGAAGATAAAATACAGCAGAGTGTGTACCATTTGTAGCCCAAGGCAGCTCGTCATCTCATCATGCCTTTTTTACTCTAATGTATCGCACAATGTCAATCCCTTCGGGATCCATCCCTCATTCATTTTAATAAAGGTGAGATAATCAAGACTTTTTTGACCTAGGCGACTTCTCTTCTCAGTGACAATACCTCCTGCTGCACTGAAGGTCCTTTCTGACAGGACACTTGAAGCGGGGCAGGCCAGAAGTTTGATTGCAAATTGGGATAGCTCAGGCCACAGGTCAAGCCTGCACACCCAGTAGTCAAGGGGTCCATCGCTCCTCAGAGTGTTGAGATCCGCAGTTAATGCAAGGTAGTCTGCTACCTGTTGGTTGAGTCTTTCTCTGAGGCTGGATCCCGAAGGGCTGTGGCTTTGCATAGGTGTTAAAAAGGTCCACATGTCCTCCATCAACAACACGTCTGGAAAGCGTCCTGTCCTTGCCGGCGTGGTCGTGGGAGGAGGAGGATTACTTTCATCTCTTCCCCTGTTAGATTCCCGTTGTGCTGTGACATCACCCTTATACGCTGTGTAAAGCATACTTTTTAATTTATTTTTGAACTGCTCCATCCTTTCCGACTTGCGGGAATTCGGTAACATTTCAGTCACTTTATGCTTATACCGGTGGTCTAGTAGCGTGGACACCCAGTACAGGTTGTTCTCCTTCAGCTTTATTATACGAGGGTCCCTCAACAGGCACGACAGCATGAAAGACCCAATTTGCACAAGGTTGGATGCCGAGCTACTCATGTCCCGTTCCTCGTCCTCAGTGATCTCACTGAAGGTATCTTCTTCCCCCCAGCCACGTACAACACCACGGGAACCAGATAGGTGACAACAACAAGCACCCTGGGATGCCTGTTGTGCGTGGTCTTCCTCCTCCTCAAAGCCACATTCCTCCTCTGACTCCTCTTCCTCACAATCCTCTTCCTGCATTGCCGCTGGTCCAGCAAGCGATGCTGATAAGGCTGTTTCTGGTGGTGATGGACACCACAACTCTTCCTCTTCACGCTCATCTACGACCGGATCCAGCACTCTTCGCAGGGCATGCTCCAGGAAGAAAACAAATGGTATGAGGTCGCTGATGGTGCCTTCGGTGCGACTGACTTGGTTTGTCACCTCCTCAAAAGGACGCATGAGCCTACAGGCATTGCGCATGAGCATCCAGTAACGTGGCAAAAAAATCCCCAGCTCCCCAGAGGCTGTCCTAGCACCCCAGTCATACAAATACTCGTTAACAGCTTTTTCTTGTTGGAGCAGGCGGTCGAACATTAGGAGTGTTCAATTCCACCGTGTCGGGCTGTCGCAAATCAAGCGCCTCACTGGCAGGTTGTTACGCCGATGGATATCGGACAAGTGCGCCATGGCCGTGTAGGAACACCTGAAATGGCCACACACCTTCCTGGCCTGCTTCAGGACGTCCTGTATGCCTGGGTACTTATGCACAAAGCGTTGTACAATCAAATTACACACACGTGCCATGCATGGCACATGTGTCAACTTGCCCAATTTCAATGCCGCCACCAAATTACTTCTGTTGTCAGAAACAACTTTGACAATCTCCAGTTGGTGCGGAGTCAGCCACTGATCCACCTGTGCGTTCAGGGCGGACAGGAGTGCTGGTGCGGTGTGACTCTCGGCTTTCAGGCAAGTCAACCCCAAGACGGCGTGACACTGCCGTATCCAGGATGTTGAATAGTACCTGGAGAGCTGGGGGGTGCCGTTAATGTGGAGCAAGATGCAGCAGCAGAAGAGGACTGAGCTGAGGAAGAGGTTATGGAAGAGGATGGAGTAGGAGGAGTAGAGGAGGTAGCAGCAGGCCTGCCTGCAAGTCGTGGCGGTGTCACCAACTCCTCTGAAGAGCCATGCATTCCATGCTTGTCAGCCGTCAGCAGGTTTACCCAATGCGCAGTGTTAGTGATATACCTGCCCTGACCATGCTTTGCAGACCAGCTATCAGTGGTCAGATGGATCCTTGCCCCAACGCTGTGTGCCAGACATGCCATTACTTCCTTTCGCACAATCGAGTACAGATTGGAGATTGCCTTTTGTGAAAAGAAATTTCGGCCGGGTACCTTCCACTGCGGTGTCCCAATAGCAACAAATTTTGTTCAGACTCCACCAGCTTGTATGGTAGAAGCTGGCGGGCTAAGAGTTCAGACAAGCCAGCTGTCAGACGCCGGGCAAGGGGGTGACTTTGGGAAATTGGCTTCTTACACTCAAACATGTCCTTGACAGACACCTGACTGTGGGCAGATGACCAGGAACTGCTACGTAAGAGAGACTGAGTGGAGGATGGTTGAGAGGGGGCAAGGAGGACAGCAGTGGTTGACGTGGCTGAAGATGCTGGACCAGGAGGAGGATGGCGGCTTTGAGTTTGTGTGCTGCTTCTACTCATGTGTTCTTCCCATCGGCGTTTGTGATGTGAGACCGTGTGCCTTCTCAAAGCAGTTGTACCTAGGTGGGTGTTGGACTTCCCACGACTCAGTTTCTTTTGGCACAGGTTGCAAATGGCATCGCTGTTGTCAGAGGCAGACACACAAAAAAATGCCACACTGCTGAGATCTGCGATGACAGCATTCTGGTGGTGGCAACAGCATGCGTTTATTGGCGTGCTGTCTGGCTGGCCCCGGGTGCCGATACATGCTGTCTGACTGTGCCACTATCTCCTTGCCACGACCTCCCCCTGCTTCCAACTCGTCTCCTCCTCCTCTCTGTCTCCCCATCTGAACTTTCCCCCTCTTCTTCTTCTCTTCTAGCGAGCACCCACGTGACATCCACGGACACATCATCATCAACCGCTTCACTTGTATCTGACAAATCAACAAAGGAAGCAGCAGCGGGTACAACATCATCATCATCACACCATACGTCCATGTCTGTAATGCTGCCTGACTGAGACATATCACTGTTATCTACATCCTCTGTCAATGATGGTTGTGCATCACTCATTTCTTCCAACTGATGTGTCAATAACTCCTCTGACAGATCAAGTGAAGCAGCTGTGGTGCTAGTGTTGGTGGTGGCGGCAGGCGGGCGAGTGGCACTGGTCACTTGAGAGGTGCCCGAAGCTAAGCTGGAGGTGGATGGTGCGTCAAGGTTAGGACTAGGAGCGGAAGCTGTAGAAGATTGGGTATCCTGTGTTAGCCATTCAACTAGGTCCTCCTCAGAACTTTTCGTGTCCATGGCACCTGGCCTCTGAACACTGTGCATAGTTGTAGGGTCTAAGGGAATCACAGCACCTCGACCACGACGGCACCTGCGAGGTGGCCTGCCGCTGCCTGTCATTTTTTTTAAAATGTACACTTACACTAGTAATAAACAAATTATGAGTGGTGGCACTGGGCAAGTGGGCACAGTATACGCTGTGAGCCTGACACAAAAAAGCAGACTGATGTTTCACAGTCAAAAAAGTTTTTAAATATTTACAATACTGTTATAACAAATATGATTGGTGGCACTAGTTGGCAAGTGGGCCTGGCACACATGCTGGCATCAGGCAACTGCAATTTAATTGCACTAGCAGACTGATGATTCACAGTCAAAAAAGTTTTTATTTTAAATATTTACACTACTGTTATAACAAATATGATTGGTGGCACTAGTTGGCAAGTGGGCCTGGCACACACACTGGCAGGCAGGCAACTGCAATTCAATTGCACTAGCAGACTGATGATTCACAGTCAAAAAAGTGTTTATTTTAAATATTTACAATACTGTTATAACAAATATGATTGGTTGCACTAGTTGGCAAGTGGGCCTGGCACACACGCTGGCAGGCAGGCAACTTCAATTAGATTACACTAGCAGACTGATGTTTCACAGTCAAAAAAGTTTTTTTAAAAAATATTTGCACTACTGTTATAACAAATATGATTGGTGGCACTAGTTGGCAAGTGGGCTTGGCACACACGCTGGGAGTCAGGCAACTGCAATTAGATTACACTAGCTGACTGATGTTTCACAGTCAAAAAAGTTTTTTTTTTAAATATTTACAATACTGTTATAACAAATATGATTGGTGGCACTAGTTGGCAAGTGGGCCTGGCACACACGCTGGCAGGCAGGCAGGCAACTGCAATTCAATTGCACTAGCAGACCGATGATTCACAGTTAAAAAAGTTTTTATTTTAAATATTTACACTATTGTTATAACAAATATGATTGGTGGCACTAGTTGGCAAGAGAGCCTGGCACACACGCTGGCAGGCAGGCAACTTCAATTAGATTACACTAGCAGACTGATGTTTCACAGTCAAAAAAGTTTTTTTAAAAATATTTACAATACTGTTATAACAAATATGATTGGTGGCACTAGTTGGCAAGTGGGCCTGGCACACACGCTGGGAGTCAGGCAACTGCAATTAGATTACACTAGGTGACTGATGTTTCACGGTCAAAAAAGTTTTTTTAAAAAATATTTTAATACTGTTATAACAAATATGATTGGTGGCACTAGTTGGCAAGTGGGCCTGACACACACGCTGACAGGCAGGCAACTGCAATTCAATTGCACTAGCAGACTGATGATTCACAGTCAAAAAAGTTTTTATTGTAAAAATTTACACTACTGTTATAACAAATATGATTGGTGGCACTAGTTGGCAAGTGGGCCTGGCACACACGCTGGGAGGCAGGCAACTTCAGTTAGATTACACTAGCTGACTGATGTTTCACAGTCAAAAAAGTTTTTAAAAAAAAAGTTACACTAATGTTACAACAGATAGGAGTGGTGGCACTGAGGATGGAAGTAGGCACAGTATATGCTGGCAGCCTGACACACAGGCTGGCACTAGTGGCAGGCTGGCCTGGCAACTAAAATTAAATAACACTAGAAGACTGATGTAAAAGTTTTTTTTTACAAAATTTAAACTAATGTTACACCAGATAGGAGTGGTGGCACTGAGGATGGAAGTAGGCACAGTATATGCTGGCAGCCTGACACACAGGCTGGCACTAGTGGCAGGCTGGCCTGGCAACTAAAATTAAATAACACTAGAAGACTGATGTAAAAGTTTTTTTTTTACAAAATTTAAACTAATGTTACACCAGATAGGAGTGGTGGCACTGAGGATGGAAGTAGGCACAGTATATGCTGGCAGCCTGACACACAGGCTGGCCTGGCACTAGTGGCAGGCTGGCCTGGCAACTAAAATTAAATAACACTAGAATACTGATGTAAAAGTTTTTTAAAAAAAAAATTACACTAATGTTACACCAGATATAAGTGGTGGAAAACAGAGCTATTAATCACAGTATATGATGTGGGCCTGACACACAGGCCTGATGGAAAATGAAATTAGATTACACTAGCAAAATGAAGTAAAAGTTTTTTTTTTTTTTAATTTACACTAATGTTAACCAGATAGCAGTGGTGGCACAGAAGAATTAATCACAGTATATGATGTGGGCCTGACACACAGGCCTGATAGAAAATGAGCAAAATGATGTAAAAGATTTTTTTTAAAAATTTACACTAATGTTAAGCAGATATCAGTGGTGGCACTAATCACAGTATATGCTGTGAGGCTCACACACAGGCTGACAGGCAGGCAAATGCAAATACAATTACAAAAAAAAAAAAAACGACTGAAGTTCTAGCCCTAAAAAGGGCTTTTTGGGCTGAAGTTCTAGCCCTAAAAAGGGCTTTTTGGGGTGCTGTCCTTACAGCAGAGATTAGATGAGTCCTTCAGGACTGTAGTGGACACTAAATACACTAGCCTAGCTATCTATTTCCCTATAATATCAGCAGCAGCAGCACTAAACCTCCTCTCACTAAGAATGCAGGATCGTAATGAATCTAAAATGGCTGCTGCCCAGGAGCTGGGAGGGTCTGGAAGGGAGTGTCTGCTGCTGATTGGCTCAAATGTGTCTGCAGACTGTGAGATACAGGGTCAAAGTTTCCTCAATGATGGCGAATAGGGGGCGGATCGAACATTGCATATGTTCGCCCGAAAAAGGGCTTTTTGGGCTGAAGTTCTGGCCCTAAAAAGGGCTTTTTGGGGTGCTGTCTTTACAGCAGAGATTAGATGAGTCCTTCAGGACTGTAGTGGACACTAAATACACTAGCCTAGCTATCTATTTCCCTATAATATCAGCAGCAGCAGCACTAAACCTCCTCTCACTAAGAATGCAGGATCGTAATGAATCTAAAATGGCTGCTGCCCAGGAGCTGGGAGGGTCTGGAAGGGAGTGTCTGCTGCTGATTGGCTCAAATGTGTCTGCAGACTGTGAGATACAGGGTCAAAGTTTCCTCAATGATGACGAATAGGGGGCGGCGAACGCGAGCAAGCTATGATCACTGGGAACTGTTCTCCGGTGAACTGTTTGTGCCATCACTACATCTCTTCTTCATAACCCGTCTCCACAAATTTTTGTTTTATTATTTGCGCCTGTTATTCCCATTTTGATGGATCAGAACAATTTTTCCTCATACGTAAAAGCTGTCCTTTTGGAATATTATTCTTCCATGTATTATGATGGCAGCTTGTTTTGTGGACATAATTGTTACTGTCCACCTTTTTAAAATGGGTAGATGTTTGTAATTTCCCTCCTTTCACTTCTATATTCAGATCCAAGAATGTGAGTGTCGTATGGCTCCATTCATATGTGAATTTTAAATTGGCCGTATTCTTATTCATCACTTCAAAGGTGTATTCCAAGTCTGCCTGTGACCCTTTCCAAACGATGATTATATCATCTATGTATCGGCGATAGAGGACGAGGCCCGCGCCGGCTGGGCAGGAGTCCCAAAATATTTCCTCCCATTTGCCCATATACAAATTGGCGTAGCTCGGCGCGAACCTGGTCCCCATCGCCGTCCCGCAAATTTGTCGGTAGAATTTGCCATCATGGCAGAAGTAGTTGTGATTTAGAATATAATGAATACTATCCAAAATGAATTCAATCTGTTCAGATGGAATTTACAGATCTTTTTCGAGGTAGAATTTCACTGCTTCCAGTCCCTCCTCATGCGGTATGCTCGTGTACAATGCTGTCACGTCACAAGTCGCCAGGATATAATCCTTTTCCCATGTCAGCTCTTCCAGGAGATTTAGTATCTAAGTCGAATCTCTCAAGAAGGAGGGGACTTGCCTCACATGTTTTTGCAGATGTTTATCCACATATTCCGATAGGTTGCAACTTAATGAACCTATCCCAGAAATTATTGGCCTTCTTGGCAGATTTTGGAGGGATTTATGGATCTTTGGAAGGTGATATAAAACTGAAGTTATTGGATGATGTACATTCAAATAGTTGTATTCTTTGTCATTCAATATTCCTTCTTCCTTGGCCCTCTTCAGCAGTGTTACCAGTTCTTCTTTAAATGTGTCCACTGGATTTTTTGATAGTTTATAATAGGTGTTGTTGTCACTTAGGATACGTCTGTTCTCTGCTTCATAGTCATCTCTATTCATGACTACGATTCCTCCTCCTTTATCTGCAGATTTTATAGTGAGGTTCTGGTTTTGTTCCAAATTCTTAATGGTTTCCAACTGTTTCTATGATAGATTCTGTTTCTTATTCTTCAGTTTTTTAGAGCTGTCATCACGTATTTCTCTGCACACTACTGTTTCAAATGACTCGATTGCCGTCCCTTTGTGAGTTGTAGGATAAAAAACATAATTTATGTAAGAACTTACCTGATAAATTCATTTCTTTCATATTAGCAAGAGTCCATGAGCTAGTGACGTATGGGATATACATTCCTACCAGGAGGGGCAAAGTTTCCCAAACCTCAAAATGCCTATAAATACACCCCTCACCACACCCACAAATCAGTTTAACGAATAGCCAAGAAGTGGGGTGATAAGAAAAAAGTGCGAAAGCATATAAAATAAGGAATTGGAATAATTGTGCTTTATACAAAAAAATCATAACCACCACAAAAAGGGTGGGCCTCATGGACTCTTGCTAATATGAAAGAAATTAATTTATCAGGTAAGTTCTTACATAAATTATGTTTTCTTTCATGTAATTAGCAAGAGTCCATGAGCTAGTGACGTATGGGATAATGACTACCCAAGATGTGGATCTTTCCACGCAAGAGTCACTAGAGAGGGAGGGATAAAATAAAGACAGCCAATTCCTGCTGAAAATAATCCACACCCAAAATAAAATTTAATGAAAAACATAAGCAGAAGATTCAAACTGAAACCGCTGCCTGAAGTACTTTTCTACCAAAAACTGCTTCAGAAGAAGAAAACACATCAAAATGGTAGAATTTAGTAAAAGTATGCAAAGACGACCAAGTTACTGCTTTGCAAATCTGATCAACCGAAGCTTCATTCCTAAACGCCCAGGAAGTAGAAACTGACCTAGTAGAATGAGCTGTAATCCTTTGAGGCGGAGTTCTACCCGACTCAACATAGGCATGATGAATTAAAGATTTCAACCAAGATGCCAAAGAAATGGCAGAAGCTTTCTGGCCTTTTCTAGAACCGGAAAAGATAACAAATAGACTAGAAGTCTTTCGAAAAGACTTAGTAGCTTCAACATAATATTTCAAAGCTCTAACAACATCCAAAGAATGCAACGATTTCTCCTTAGAATTCTTAGGATTAGGACATAATGAAGGAACCACAATTTCTCTACTAATGTTGTTGGAATTCACAACCTTAGGTAAAAATTCAAAAGAAGTTCGCAACACCGCCTTATCCTGATGAAAAATCAGAAAAGGAGACTCACAAGAAAGAGCAGATAATTCAGAGACTCTTCTGGCAGAAGAGATCGCCAAAAGGAACAAAACTTTCCAAGAAAGTAATTTAATGTCCAATGAATGCATGGGTTCAAAAGGAGGAGCTTGAAGAGCCCCCAGAACCAAATTCAAACTCCAAGGAGGAGAAATTGACTTAATGACAGGTTTTATACGAACCAAAGCTTGTACAAAACAATGAATATCAGGAAGATTAGTAATCTTTCTGTGAAAAAGAACAGAAAGAGCAGAGATTTGTCCTTTCAAGGAACTTGCGGACAAACCTTTATCTAAACCATCCTGAAGAAACTGTAAAATTCTCGGAATTCTAAAAGAATGCCAAGAAAAATTATGAGAAAGACACCAAGAAATATAAGTCTTCCAGACTCTATAATATATCTCTCTAGATACAGATTTATGAGCCTGTAACATAGTATTAATCACAGAGTCAGAGAAACCTCTTTGACCAAGAATCAAGCGTTCAATCTCCATACCTTTAAATTTAAGGATTTGAGATCCTGATGGAAAAAAGGACCTTGCAACAGAAGGTCTGGTCTTAACGGAAGAGTCCACGGTTGGCAAGAGGCCATCCGGACAAGATCCGCATACCAAAAACTGTGAGGCCATGCCGGAGCTACCAGCAGAACAAACGAGCATTCCTTCAGAATCTTGGAGATTACTCTTGGAAGAAGAACTAGAGGCGGAAAGATATAGGCAGGATAATACTTCCAAGGAAGTGATAATGCATCCACTGCCTCCGCCTGAGGATCCCGGGATCTGGACAGATACCTGGGAAGTTTCTTGTTTAGAGGAGACGCCATCAGATCTATTTCTGGAAGTTCCCACATTTGAACAATCTGAAGAAATACCTCTGGGTGAAGAGACCATTTGCCCGGATGCAACGTTTGGCGACTGAGATAATCCGCTTCCCAATTGTCTATACCTGGGATATGAACCGCAGAGATTAGACAGGAGCTGGATTCCGCCCAAACCAGAATTCGAGATACTTCTTTCATAGCCAGAGGACTGTGAGTCCCTCCTTGATGATTGATGTATGCCACAGTTGTGACATTGTCTGTCTGAAAACAAATGAACGATTCTCTCTTCAGAAGAGGCCAAGACTGAAGAGCTCTGAAAATTGCACGGAGTTCCAAAATATTGATCGGTAATCTCACCTCCTGAGATTCCCAAACTCCTTGTGCCGTCAGAGATCCCCACACAGCTCCCCAACCTGTAAGACTTGCATCTGTTGAAATTACAGTCCAGGTCGGAAGAACAAAAGAAGCCCCCTGAATTAAACGATGGTGATCTGTCCACCACGTCAGAGAGTGTCGTATAATCGGTTTTAAAGATATTAATTGAGATATCTTTGTGTAATCCCTGCACCATTGATTCAGCATACAGAGCTGAAGAGGTCGCATGTGAAAACGAGCAAAGGGGATCGCGTCCGATGCAGCAGTCATAAGACCTAGAATTTCCATGCATAAGGCTACCGAAGGGAATGGTTGTGACTGAAGGTTTCGACAAGCTGAAATCAATTTTAGACGTCTCTTGTCTGTCAAAGACAGAGTCATGGACACTGAATCTATCTGGAAACCCAGAAAGGTTACCCTTGTCTGAGGAATCAATGAACTTTTTAGTGAATTGATCCTCCAACCATGATCTTGAAGAAACAACACAAGTCGATTCGTATGAGAATCTGCTAAATGTAAAGACTGAGCAAGTACCAAGATATCGTCCAAATAAGGAAATACCACAATACCCTGTTCTCTGATTACAGACAGAAGGGCACCGAGAACCTTTGTAAAAATTCTTGGGGCTGTAGCTAGGCCAAATGGCAGAGCCACAAACTGGTAATGCTTGTCCAGGAAAGAGAATCTCAGGAACTGATAGTGATCTGGATGAATCGGAATATGTAGATATGCATCCTGTAAATCTATTGTGGACATATAATGCCCTTGCTGAACAAAAGGCAAGATAGTCCTTACAGTTACCATTTTGAATGTTGGTATCCTTACATAACGATTCAATATTTTTAGATCCAGAACTGGTCTGAAGGAATTCTCCTTCTTTGGTACAATGAAGAGATTCGAATAAAACCCCAGCCCCTGTTCCAGAACTGGAACTGGCATAATTACTCCAGCCAACTCTAGATCTGAAACACATTTCAGAAATGCTTGAGCTTTCACTGGATTTACTGGGACACAGGAAAGAAAAAATCTCTTTGCAGGAGGTCTTATCTTGAAACCAATTCTGTACCCTTCTGAAACAATGTTCTGAATCCAAAGATTGTGAACAGAATTGATCCAAATTTCTTTGAAAAAACGTAACCTGCCCCCTACCAGCTGAGCTGGAATAAGGGCTGCACCTTCATGTGGACTTAGAAGCTGGCTTTGCTTTTCTAGAAGGCTTGGATTTATTCCAGACTGGGGATGGTTTCCAAACTGAAACTGCTCCTGAGGAAGAAGGATCAGGCTTTTGTTCTTTGTTGAAACGAAAGGAACAAAAACGATTATTAGCCCTGTTTTTACCCTTAGATTTTTTATCCTGTGGTAAAAAAGTTCCTTTCCCACCAGTAACAGTTGAGATAATAGAATCCAACTGAGAACCAAATAATTGATTACCCTGGAAAGAAATGGAAAGTAGAGTCGATTTAGAAGACATATCAGCATTCCAAGTTTTAAGCCATAAAGCTCTTCTAGCTAAAATAGCTAGAGACATAAACCTGACATCAACTCTGATAATATCAAAAATGGCATCGCAGATAAAATTATTAGCATGTTGCAGAAGAATAATAATATCATGAGAATCATGATCTGTTACTTGTTGCGCTAAAGTTTCCAACCAAAAGGTTGAAGCTGCAGCAACATCAGCCAATGATATAGCAGGTCTAAGAAGATTACCTGAACACAGATAAGCTTTTCTTAGAAAGGATTCAATTTTCCTATCTAAAGGATCCTTAAACGAAGCACCATCTGACGTAGGAATAGTAGTACGTTTAGCAAGGGTAGAAATAGCCCCATCAACTTTAGGGATTTTGTCCCAAAATTCTAATCTATCAGACGGCACAGGATATAATTGCTTAAAACGTTTAGAAGGAGTAAATTAATTACCCAAATTATTCCATTCTCTGGAAATTACTTCAGAAATAGCACCAGGAACAGGAAAAACTTCTGGAATAACCACAGGAGATTTAAAGACCTTATCTAAACGTTTAGATTTAGTATCAAGAGGACCAGAATCCTCAATTTCTAAAGCAATTAGAACTTCTTTAAGCAAAGAACGAATAAATTCCATTTTAAATAAATATGAAGATTTATCAGCATCAACCTCTGAGACAGAATCCTCTCAACCAGAAGAGTCATTAGAATCAGAATGATGATGTTCATTTAAAAATTCATCTGTATAAAGAGAAGTTTTAAAAGATTTTTTATGTTTACTAGAAGGAGGAATAACAGACATAGCCTTCTTAATGGATTCAGAAACAAAATCTCTTATGTAATCAGGAACACTCTGAACATTAGATGTTGATGGAACTGCAACAGGTAATGGTACATTACTAAAGGAAATATTATCTGCATTAACAAGTTTGTCATGACAATTAGTACAAACAACAGCTGGAGGAACAGCTACCAAACGTTTACAGCAGATACACTTAGCTTTGGTAGTTCCAGCACCAGACAGCGATTTTCCTGAAGTATCTTCTGACTCAGATGCAACGTAAGACATCTTGCAATATGTAAGAGAAAAAACAACATATAAAACAAAATTGATCAAATTCCTTAAATGACAGTTTCAGGAATGGGAAAAAATGCCAAGGAACAAGCTTCTAGCAACCAGAAGCAATGAAAAATGAGACTTAAATAATGTGGAGACAAAAGCGACGCCCATATTTTTTTAGCGCCAAATAAGACGCCCACATTATTTGGCGCCTAAATGCTTTTGGCGCCAAAAATGACGCCACATCCGGAACGCCGACATTTTTGGCGCAAAAGAACGTCAAAAAATGACGCAACTTCCGGCGACACGTATGACGCCGGAAACAGAAAAGATTTTTTGCGCCAAAAAAGTCCGCGCCAAGAATGACGCAATAAAATGAAGCATTTTCAGCCCCCGCGAGCCTAACAGCCCACAGGGAAAAAGTCAAATTTTTAAGGTAAGAAAAAATGATTGATTCAAATGCATTATCCCAAATATGAAACTGACTGTCTGAAAATAAGGAATGTTGAACATCCTGAGTCAAGGCAAATAAATGTTTGAATACATATATTTAGAACTTTATAAAAAAGTGCCCAACCATAGCTTAGAGTGTCACAGAAAATAAGACTTACTTACCCCAGGACACTCATCTACATGTTTGTAGAAAGCCAAACCAGTACTGAAACGAAAATCAGCAGAGGTAATGGTATATATAAGAGTATATCGTCGATCTGAAAAGGGAGGTAAGAGATGAATCTCTACGACCGATAACAGAGAACCTATGAAATAGACCCCGTAGAAGGAGATCATTGCATTCAAATAGGCAATACTCTCCTCACATCCCTCTGACATTCACTGCACGCTGAGAGGAAAACCGGGCTCCAACCTGCTGCGGAGCGCATATCAACGTAGAATCTAGCACAAACTTACTTCACCACCTCCATAGGAGGCAAAGTTTGTAAAACTGATTTGTGGGTGTGGTGAGGG
This sequence comes from Bombina bombina, assembly GCF_027579735.1. NCBI lineage: Eukaryota > Metazoa > Chordata > Amphibia > Anura > Bombinatoridae > Bombina > Bombina bombina. The sequence continues at coordinate 25,895,817 of NC_069504.1, forward strand.
GTGTATTTATAGGCATTTTGAGGTTTGGGAAACTTTGCCCCTCCTGGTAGGAATGTATATCCCATACGTCACTAGCTCATGGACTCTTGCTAATTACATGAAAGAAAGTTGATTTCTGCCTTAGCTCTGTGTGCTTGTAATTATCATCTACCTTTAAGCTTACAGCTTCATTAAACCCATATCCCATTCTTTCTGTTGGGGGTCTTAAAAATAATCTTTTAAGAGTTAGTCTTCTGATAAATTCTTTCGTATTTACGAAAGTAGTGAACTTATCAAGGCTTCTTGATGGAGCAAAAGATAAACCGAATTTGAGAACAGATTTTTCATCTTCATTCAATTCATATGAACTTAGATTAAATATTCCTCCATCTGTGTCTTTTTCCTTGTCATCAGAAATTGTTCTACCATTGGTGTCTTTTTCCTTGTCATCAGAGATTGTTCCTCCATTGGTTCCCTGATCTTTATCGGCAGACTTTATATCGTTGTTCTTCTTAATTTTCACTCCTCCTCTTCTCCCTCTATGGGTCTTGTTTTTACTCTTGTTGTTGACCGATTTTGCTCATTTCCTTTGTGTAGGTATCTATCTACCTCTAAAAAAGAAGAAGAAGGTGATTGTGTTGTATATGTTTTAGTTGAGGTCGATGATTCTGTCCTCAATTCAGTTCTCTTTATATGTTGTTGTCTTTCTTCATTCCTTTTGATTTCTTTTTGTTTCCTGTTGTCCTCTTCCTCTCTACATTTTTGATATCTTTTCTCCCATCTAGGAGTATCATGTGTGGTCTTATTCTCAAAATGATTATCATAGCCTTTATAATAATTAATTGGTTAATCAAAATGTCTATCTTCTTGGTGATGATGATAGCTTTCCCCATATCTGTTTGGTTCATACCTGTCCCTTTGTTCATATTCAAAATGTCTTCTCTCTATATATGGGTTTGTGGGATAATCTCTTCTGTTTTTTAGATTATTAAACTGTCTTCTATCCCATCTTTGATTATTATATTGTTTCCCAAAACCGTTTATTTTGAATCTATTGTCAGTATAGTCACCCTGCCTATTACCATATTGTCTAGTGTTTGGTTCTTAGTATGAGTCATATTGTCTGTGTTGTCTTCCTATATGATGATTCTGTCTATAGGGTGTATCATAGTCTGTATGATAATAGTGTGGTTCTATCCTTACTGGGCTTTTATATTCTCTTTTGGTCTTAATTTTGTTATTGTTTTTATTTTTATGTGACATCGTGTTTACCACATACACATAATAGGTGAAATATATTAGTCAGTTATATAATATTATCTAACCAATAATGTTCTCGATTTTTATTTTTAATGGATGGACTATTATTTACATTTATATAAGTTACTATTTGAACACACCACAATGTTTTTGTAAATTTTTGGTTTTTCCTTTTTCACAATCTTTGTTCTTAATTCACGTTATTTGAAGATCAACATATTTTTTTGACCATTAATATATTTTTTGTACACTAATTTTTGCACACAACTTTTTTGATACACATTTTTTACATTGGCATATTGCTGTCACAATATTTTAACTTGACTATGCATATGTGTTAAACACACAGTTAAAGGTCTTACTTAGAGCCTTACACATTAGTAACTATTGGCAATATTTAGGAGTATTGCGTAAAATCGAGAACATTATTGGTTAGATAATATTATATAACTGACTAATATATTTCACCTATTATGTGTATGTGGTAAACACAAAGTTGAATTTTTGTTGTGAGCCTTATACTTAATTTGGAATTTATTAGGAATATTTTTAAGAGCAATGTTTGCACAATTTTAAATGCCATATCTGCTACATAACTATTTGTTTTTACCATTCATTTAGCTATTATTGCTGTATAAATTTGTGTATGTGGTAAACACAAAGTTGAATTTATGTTGTGAGCCTTATACTAAATTTGGAATTTATTAGGAATATTTTTAAGAGCAATGTTTGCACAATTTTAAATGCTATATCTGTTACATAACTATTTGTTTTAACTATTCATTTAGCTATTATTGTTGCATAAATTTGATTGTTTATACATGAATCCATGTTTTTAACTTTGTGTACTCAATAAATTGTTTATTGTAATCGTTTGATAATATTGCATTAGGTCCAGACCCAGCCTTCGTATAGTTGGCGCTTTGGTATACCTTATTAGATAAGGTATAGATAAGATAAGTGTAATACTTTATTTTAATGTATTTATGTTGCACTTGGTGCAGCTATTTTTTATAACTGTTGCACTTTACTCTAGGTTTTAAGATGTGCTAATCCGTTGAGAACAAATTTTGTACTCGCTCAAACTCGTCCGTTTACTTTCATCTTGTAATATACGTGTAAGTTAGTGCGACAGTTGTAACCTAGCCCTTTAAAAGAAAGTTGTGTTTTATACATCCCCTTAAACAATCTGACATTCCCTGCAGAGCTGTTTTCCAGCTGTCCAAATCCCTTCCTCTCAAACAAGACAAAAGTAAAACTGAAGATTTCAGCCAAGTGATCATAAATCCGTTGACATCAGCAGCAACGTTTCCCTAGAGTTCCAAGCGCTGGATGTGGGAAAACTGCAGTTTGTGACGTTCTGATTAAGGGAGAAAGGACACTAAATTTCTGTTTACTTTAAAACCATATTTTATACAATTAAAATTAGAGTTACACAGAAGCCAGGGTTTAATCTTGTTGCGACTTTCCACAATATGAGGTATTTCCGTTTCTAGAAACCCTGAAGGTTTATCTTATCCCCCGGTCTGGATATAGGAAATTAACTAAATCTGAGCAAACAATAGCTTAGCCAGTGAGACTAGATTGAGAGTTTGAACATCCTCAGACCTCATCCTCTTGTGAAACAGGAATCTCACAATTATTTCCCAAAAATGCTGCGTGATGAGGGGCACAGTCTGTCCTGTGTAACGTGACTAAGCGCATCTCATTTACTGACAAATGATGAACTTTCTATAATAAATTCCCACTTCTATCAAGTGCCAAAGACATCAAACCTATCAGAGAACATAGATTTATTACATCAGAGCGCGGTCATCATAGTACGAAGAACGGTACAATTCAGCGATCAGATTAATTTGCTTTAGAAAACAAACAATAAGCTTTGCCTTCTGCGTTAAGGATTTCATCTGTTTCACTGTAAAATCTATTAAATATATTCAGGGCACATAAAACTCAAAACTGAAATGAACATGAATGCATTTGTTTTGGAAACAAACAGCTAGATTACGAGTTTTGCGTTATGAGCGGCTCGGTGCTAACTTGCAAGTTATTTCCACTGCTATTACAGGTTTGCAAAAACCCGGCGTTAGCAGGCAATATGGCAGCGTTGAGCAAAATTGAGCTCCATACTGCACTCAAATACCAGCTCTGCTTTGAGCTGGTTTTACGTGCTTGTGCACAATTTCCCCATAGACATCAATGGGGAAAGCCGGCTAAAAAAAAGCCTAACACCTGCAATAAAGGAGCGTAAAGATCCGTAACGCAGCCCCATTGATTCCTATAGGGAAAGAAAATTTATGTTTACACCTAACACCCTAACATAAACCCTGAGTCTAAACACCTCTAATCTGCTGCCCCCAACATCGCCGACATCTACATTACCCTTATTAACCCCAAATCTGCTGCCCCCAATGTTGCCGCCACCTACATAAATTTATTAACCCCTAATCTGCCGCCCTAACATCGCCGACACCTACATTACACTTATTAAACCCTAATCTGCCACCCCCGACATCGCCGCCACCTACATTACACTTATTAACCCCTAATCTGCCGCCCCCAATGTCGCCGCAACCTACCTACACTTATTAACCCCTAATCTGCCGCCCCTAACATCATCGCCACTTGCATTACAGTTATTAACCCCTAATATGCCGCCCCCAATGTCGCCGCCACCTACATTACAGTTATTAACCCCTAATCTGCCACCCCCAACATCGCCGCCACTATACTAAAGTTATTAACCCCTAAACCTAACCCTAAATCTAACCCTAACGTAACCCTAACCCTAACACCCACTAACTTTAACATAATTAAAATAAATCTAAATAAAAATTACAATTAATACCTAAATAATTCCTATTTAAAACTAAATACTTACCTGTGAAATAAAACCTAAGCTAGCTACAATATAACTAATAGTTACATTGTAGCTATCTTAGGTTTTATTTTTATTTCACAGCTAAGTTTGTATTTATTTTAACTAGGTAGACTAGTTAGTAAATAGTTATTAACTATTTACTAACTACCTAGTTAAAATAAATACAAATTTACCTGTAAAATAAAACCTAACCTGTCCTACACTAACTTACAAAAAATAATAAACACTAAATTACACAAAATAAAAAAGAAATGATCAAATATTTAAACTAATTACACCTAATCTAATAGCCCTATCAAAATAAAAAAGCCCTCCCCCCCCCCAAATAAAAAAAAACCTAGCCTAAACTAAACTGCCAATAGCCCTTAAAAATGCCCAAAGAAATCAGCTCTTTTACCTGTAAAAAAATACAAACAACCCCCCAACAGTAAAACCCACCACCCACACAACCAAACCCCCCAAATAAAATCCTATCTAAAAAAACTTAAGCTCCCCATTGCCCTGAAAAGGGCATTTGGATGGATATTGACCTTAAAATGGCATTTAGCTCTTTTTCAGCCCAAACCCTAAGATAAAAATAAAACCTACCCAATAAACCCTTAAAAAAACCTAACACCAGACATCCATCCTCAACGAAGTCGGGAGAAGTCTTCATCCAAGCGGCAAGAAGTCCTCAACGAAGCCGGGAGAAGACTTCATCCAAGCAGCAAGAAGTGGTCCTCCAGGCGGGCAGAAGTCTTCATCCAGACAGCATCTTCTATCTTCATCCTTCCAATGCAGTGCGGCTCCATCTTTAAGACATCCAGCGCGGAGCATCCTCTTCTTTCGACGGCTACTAAAGAATGAAGGTTCCTTTAAGGGACGTCATCCAAGATGGCGTCCCTTGAATTCCGATTGGCTGAATTATTTCAGCCAATCGGAATTAAAGTTGAAAAAATCCTTTTGGCTGATGCAATCAGCCAATAGGATTGAGCTTCAATCCTATTGGCTGATCCAATCAGCCAAAAGGATTGAGCTGGCATTCTATTGGCTGTTCCAATCAGCGTTATGAGGCTTTTTCACTCATAACGCAAAACTCGTAATCAAGTATTTTTCCAATTTATGTGTATTAGCAAAGATGCTTCTCGTTAAAGTTCAGCCTGTTCAGCCTGTTTCATCGCTGCCGAATGCACCAATAGCACCAGGCGCACGAGAAGAGATGCAGAGCAGAGAAACAGCAGTACAATATATATATATATAGAGAGAGAGAGAGAGAGAGAGAGTATATAAATACACATATACATTACTGCAACACAGTGAGGTCATATTTATAGTTGCATGCAGAGAGTTTATTAAAATTAAAGAGACATTAAACAGTAAATATGTGCTGGATAGAATGATTTATAAAAAAAACTGAGATTAGCCTGATAATAATAATATCTTATTTTTTAAAATTGTATTAGTTGTACTAAAAAAAATAAGTGTAAAATTTGAATCTTGTAACATAAAGTTGCTTGTCTGCTGAAGCCAATTAGGCACAGTTCTAAATGTATCACTATAGTGTGCAACCAAAGGCTGTGTAATATCTGCACCATATGTGCAACCAATGGCTGTGTAGTATCTGCACCTTATGTGCAACCAAAGGCTGTGTAGTATCTGCACCTAATGTGCAACCAATGGCTGTGTAGTATCTGCACCTAATGTGCGACCACTGACTGTGTAGAATCTGCACCTAATGTGCAACCAATGACTGTGTAGTATCTGAACCTAATGTGCAATCAATGTCTGTGTTGTATTTGCACCTAATGTGCAACCAATGGCTGTGTAGTGCCAAGAGGGATATGGCTGCACCTCACTGACGAGGCCCACAATAGGCCGAAACGTACGTCTGGGGTTTTTCTGTTTCTCTTGTTCAGAGAGGGATTGCCTGGTATTTCGGGGCTGGACTGCACTGTTAAGTCAGGATCAGACTGATATGCTACAGGAAAGTTCTTCTAAGTGAAAGGCACATATTGAGCAAAAAGAGGCTGCTTCTAGGGTGGTAACTAGCCATAGAACAAGCTATTATGCTATTGTTCGTTCCCAGGTTGAGTGCTTCTCTCTTTTTATTTATGCAAATTATGACACTTGGGGAAGTCTCCCTAAGTGTGATGCGGTAATCCAGACGTGGACCCGTTGCTCAGTGTGCCTAGAGGGATATGGTTGCACCTCACTGACGAGGCCCACAATAGGCCGAAACGTACGTCTGGGGTTTTTCTGTTTCTCTTGTTCAGAGAAGGATTGCCTGGTATTTCGGGGCTGGACTGCACTGTTAAGTCAGGATCAGACTGATATGCTACAGGAAAGTTCTTCTCTGTGAAAGGCACATATTGAGCAAAAAGAGGCTGCTTCTAGAACAAGCTATTATGCTATTGTTCGTTCCCAGGTTGAGCGCTTCTCTCTTTTTATTTAATGGCTGTGTAGTATCTGCACCTAATGTGCAACCAATGTCTGTGTGGTAGCTGCACCTAATGTGCAACCAAAGGCTGTGTAGTATATGCACCTAATATGCAACCAATGTCTGTGTAGTATCTGCTCTGCACCTAATGTGCAACCAATGGCTGTTTAGAATCTGCACCTAATGTGTAACCAATGGCTGTGTAGTATCTGCACAAATATTCAACCAACGGCTGCGTAGTATCTGCACCTAATGTGCAACCAATGGCTGTGTAGAATCTGCACCTAATGTGCAACCAATGGCTGTGTAGATCTGGGTAAGTGCACATGTACATTTTTATATTTATATATATATATATATATATATATATATATATATATATATATATATATATATATATATATATAGCATGAGTAAGCCAGAGAAGCAGTCTCAGGAATGTGATCCTGAATCAAAGACAGGGAAATTCAGCACTCTTTTATTAGAAAGCAGCTCGTCTCACATAATTAAGTAAGGTGGCAAGATTTGGATGAGTAATGACGCTCCCCCCTCCACTCCAAAAAAGGCACACACAGACTTCTGTTTGTAATTTAATAAGTTTTTATATCAATGATTTCAAATAAAATACATAAACCTAATGAAAATTAATAAAACAGAACTTGAAATAATAAATAAATCAAAAATGAACCTGACCGGTCAGGGGTACATGCAAAAGTCATAAGTAAAGCGTCAACAATATAATGTTGAATAGACCATATTCAAGGTCTAGACCCAGATTGGCCCTGTCATGAGCTCCGCTCGTAAGCGTATTGATAGGAGCTAAATCTGTAGTAGAAACATGTCAGGGTTTCAACAAGGCCGAAATGTTAAATAAAGGTATCTCGTTACAAACCTGGATAGAGGATATATAAATGTGCAAGCTTTGTTAAATATACAGCGTTTCAAGCTTATATCTCATAAGTCCACTACAGTCTAGCTACACCCGGCTGCACACAGCACCCCTGTAAGGGGGAGTAACACTGGGCAGGTTTTCAAAGGGGATCTAAGCAGACTGTAAAGTGGATCAAATGGATATGTACAGCGTATTATGCAGACATAGAATATAACACATCAATAGCCACTCTTGATTAGAGAAATATGTATGGCACTGCTTAGATCCTGCCATAGACTGTAAAGCAAGCGTGTAGGAGTTCATGCAGGTTAAGGGTTAAAGCAGCTGCTGTTGTTAGAGCAAGTTCATCAAGCAGTCAGATAGGTTAGTGCGGTCCAGAACCTTGCAAGTCCCATACAATCACTGTAAAAGCTCCCAAATATCAGAGGTAATCATCAGCATGTATAGCACGTCAGATAAAGGTAATGCAACTGCCGTCATTTATGCAAAGTACCATCGGCAACTTCAACCGAGATTGACAGTTAATGTTTAGCAAGGAGGTCTTATGTCCGCATACTCTTTATCCAATACAAAAGCTGGCAAAATAGGTATCATCGTTTTGGACAACGATGATACCTATTTTGGACAAACAGGTCCAAAATAGGTCTTATACGACCTGTTTGTGCGTAATCCTCAATTCCTTCAACACCAGGTAGTTTCAGTATAGGCCAACGCTATACATGGAGACAGTGCGGCGTCTTTACAAGAGAATTCAGTTGACAGCAGCACGTGCATGTATCATGTGACCGGCCAGGACAGCCAATGCCTACGCGCGTTTTCACCCGCTCGTCTTCACTCGGGCTTCGTCAGGGCGGTATTCTGGTTACGTCAATGCGTCCTCCTTTATAGTAATCACAAGTTCCCCTCTGCTGGTGGGTGAAATTATTGCATATCATACCCAAGCAGCTCTTCCAGTGAGGATTTCCAGGCCACTTGGGATACACTTAAAAGTATTGTTATAAATCAATTATCTAGAAAGAAACAATTTAACTGAAATTTCAACAATATTACTTAAACCAATTTAACCAGATACAATGTGTACTCAGCCTTTTAAGACCTGTATATGATACTTTATACACATGCATACGTATCTGATTCAGATTCACCAGGTTTTTAAAGAAAATAAGAAAATTATAAAATACTTATATCAAGAACATATATAGTCTCCCATGTTTATCATTTTCACTTTGCTAAGAGAACTGGCCTATCATAATATTACAGGAAACAAGCCATATCAAGTTTGTCATTAAGTCCCTGAGGAATCTGGGTCTCAAGAATAGAGATCCACCTACATTCCTTACGGAGGAGGACCTTGTCGTTGTCCCCTCCTCTTCCATTCATGATGCCCCTATCGATGCCTATAAATCTTAGAGAATCAGGATCACAAGTATGGACATGTTCAAAGTGTTTAGCTACATTACTTTTTGGGTTTTTGTTTTTAATATCATCCCGGTGTTTATTAATTCTATCCTTTATGGCTCTTCTTGTTTTCCCCACATAGAAGAGGGGACAGCTACAGGCAAGAAGGTAAATCACACCTTCAGTGTTACAATTTACAAAATATTTGAGTTTGTAGGTTTTACCTGTGTTAGTGCTGAATTCTTTAGTTTTTAGCATGTACTTACATGCTACACATTTGCCACAAGGAGAATTTCCTACAGATCTATGCCTAGTAAGCCAATCCAGTTGTTTAGGTTGTGATATATATTGGCTTCTTACTAGTTTGTCTTTAAGGTTGGGTGCCCTCCTAGCAGTAATATTGGGGAAGTCACCCACTTCCTGGGAAACACTAGGATCACTAGTGAGCACCTGCCAGTTTTTTGCAAGGATATTCCTCAGGGTGTGCCAGTGACAATTATAGTCTGTAATTAGTCGTATTTTTGTGTCTTTTTTCTTTGTTTGGGGTGAGAGAAGTTTATCCCGGTCTTCATGTATTGCATGATAGAATGCTCTTTTTACCACTCTTTTAGAGTATCCTCGATCTACAAATCTCTTTTGCATCTCAAGAGCATGTTTTATATACTTTTCCTTTGTTGAGCAATTCCTTCGCAGCCTGAGGAATTGCCCTTTAGGGATTCCCTTTTTCAAATGATTGGGGTGATGGCTTGATGCCAGTAGTAGACTATTTGTCGCAGTATCTTTGCGATAGTTTTCAGTCAGCAGTGTCCCTCCTTCAATCCTTACTTTTATATCTAGAAACGATATTTATTCCCTGCTATATTGCAGGGTCAGGGAGATGTTTCTACCATTGTCATTCAGGATTTCAATAAATTCTTTGAGTGTTTGCTCTGAGCCTTCCCATACTAGGAAGACATCGTCCACATATCTTAGCCATATGTGGACATTTTCTTCAAAAATGGGATTCTGAAATACCTCATCCATCTCCCAGTTGCCCAGGTGAAGGCACGCATAGGTCGGGGCGCATGTAGCACCCATCGCCGTGCCACGTAGTTGCTTGTAAATTTTGTTGTCAAACATAAATACATTATTCGTTAGAACAAATGTAAGCAATCTTATCACAAAGTCAGTATGTTTTTGGACGTGAACACCTCTTGTCATGAGAAAATGTTTACATGCTTCAATTCCTATCTTGTGAGGAATTGAAGAATAGAGCCCTTCGACATCCAGACATACCAAAATCGCTCCCTGAGGTACTGATAACCTGTCTGTTTTCCTAAGGAAATCAGAGGTATCCAGGACGAAGGAGGGCATAGTCTCCAAAAAAGGTCTTAGAAAGTAGTCAATATAGTTCCCCAAATTCTCAGTAAGACTGCCAATGCCCGCAATTATAGGCCGGCCAGGTGGGTTAGCCGAATTCTTATGTATTTTGGGGATGCAATAGAACACCGGCAAAACCGGATGTTCTATATAGAGATACTTGAATTCGGAGGCTGTAATTATTTTGTTCTCTTTTGCTTCCTTTAAAATGTTAAACAAAGAGAACTGGAGAGATGAGGTGGGGTTATAAGAGAGATATTGGTACTGGCTTCTATCCAGGAGCTGTCTTTTCACTTCAAGAACATACATTTTTTTGTCCCAAAGGACGAGATTTCCTCCTTTATCCGCTGCTTTAATTATCACGCCTTTGGCGTTGGCTAGCTCATCTAGTGCTTTCCTTTCTGAGCTACTTAGGTTATCATCCACCAGACTAACCATAGAAAGGTTGGCTATGTCTTTCTCTACCTGCCTTACGAAGATATTCACAGCAGGAACCATTGACAGCTGAGGCATGTATTTAGATTTTGCTTTGAAGTTAGAAGAGACAGTTTCACTTGTCTCTAGAATGTCTCTCTGTGATGGAATATAGTCACTTCCTTCTGAGTCAGCAAGGAGGCTTTGAAGATCTACACAGGCTTCTCTATCCTTCTGCGTCAATGCAACATCCTCAATTAGATGTCTACTCTTACTTTTCATTACTCGTGAGAGTACAATGCGTCTCGCAAATAAATGTAGGTCTTTCAAAAAGTTGAATTTGTCTAGTTTGTTAGTAGGACAGAAGGATAGTCCTCTTTTCAGGACTGCAATGTGTGAGGAGTTTAGTCTGAAGGAGGAGAGATTAATTACCTGTAGATCTTCATTGTCTTGCTTTAATAGCCCCTGCGCCCCCGAAATCTTCGGGGTCTGTTCTGACTGTAGCCCCCTTGGGTCTGATCGTAGCCCCGTTGGTGGCGTTGCCTGGAGGGATATCTCCTCTCTCCAGAGTTTATATTTGTTCCCCCTCCTTCTCTTCCTACCTCCTCTCCTCCTTCCCCTAAAAAAGACTGTTTTTTGGCTGGATTAGTTTTATTCTGTTCCACTTCTGCATCTGAGCCATCCGTACCAGAATCATAAGTACCTCTTATAGACTGGTAGCTATAAACTTTACTGTTTTTATAGTCCTCATTATCTGTAGAGAACTTCCTTCCCTTCCTGAGTTTTATCTCAGTTTGTAGCCTTGCTAATTGCTCTTTAATTTCTTCATTGAGTTTTGTAAAATTAGAGTTAGATTCAAATGTATTCACTATTTTTAGTGAATCTTCTGCTTGAGTAATGGTTTTCTCTAGCCTTTCTTTATTGCGATTTACCATCTTGTTCATCAGAGTTATGGAGCATTCAGAAAGACTGGCATTCCAGTCCTCTAGAAACTCATCTCCCCCTTCATCTTCTCTTAGATTGGTGCCTGGATCTAATCTCAGGCGTAAACCCCTTGGTATGATCTTCATTTTAATATAATTCTCTAAACTAGAGGTTTCAGCCCTTAGTTTAACTTGTTT